>NC_137031.1:28528450-28788450 GCF_032717465.1 Coenobita brevimanus
TCCAAATCAAGAATACAGGACGAGTACATTAAAGAAATCAAGGAGCAACATAAGGGGTGGAAGAAAGTTCAGGAAGAGGGAAATGTAAATTTGAAAGAGATTATAGAAAAACAAAGCAAGGAAAAGGTGGAGAGTGGTTAGGGTGCTGAGAAGTAGAGAATCTTTAGTTAGGGATGTAGCAGATAGGAAAAAATGTGTAATAATTTCAGGAGTTAAAGAAAAACGTATGACAATAAGATCAGAATGAGAAAGAGAAGAAATGAGTAAGGTTAAAGAAATAATATCAGTAGTCATGGAGGAAAACAACGAAGCTCAAGAAAGAGATTGAAGAGGTGTTTAGGTTAGGAAAGTACGAGGAAGGAGCGGCAAGGCCACTGAAGGTAAAGTTTAATTCTCAGGCAACAGTTAACGAAATTATCAGTAGAACATGGAAATTATCAGACAAGGAAGGGTTCAAAGATGTTTGGATAAGGAGAGATGCAAATGAGGAAGAACGAGCTAAAATAAAGGAGTTAGTAAAGGAAACAAAGGTATAAAACGGGCAGAGAACGGAGGAAGAGAAGACAATGTTTTATTGGAGAGTCATGGATCAGAAATTAAGGAAGTGGTACCGGCGGAGAGAAGGAGAAAAGAGGGTATGAAAAAACATCAAAAATAATTGGAAGGTGGCGTATACTAATGTTGATGGTTTAATATCGGAAAGGCTAGAGAGCAACGATTTTTTTAGGGTACATGAACCTAATGTTATGTGCTTTGTAGAGACCAAATTAAGAGAAGATATTGAGGTCCATATGGGAGATGGTAAATACAAACTGTGGAGAAGAGACAAAAAAGAAAAAACGGGAGGAGGAGTGATGATAGCAGTGAAGAACAACATAAATGTAGATACCGTGGAAATGAGAGAAGGCAGGGCCGAAGTGATTATGAAATTAGAAACTGGAGAGAATAGCAATAGAGATATGGCAGTAGTGTATGTTCCTTCTAAGACAAGAGCATGGAGTGATGATGAATACCGAGGTTGTCAGACATGGCTAATTATATATAGAAAATTATTGAGAAAAGCAACAGCATAATTTTAATGGGTGACTTCAACTGTAAAGAGATGAACTGGGAGGAATGGGACTCAGGAGGCAGCGAAGATTCATGGGGCACTATATTATTAAATATAACAATGAACAATGTGATGACGCAATGGGTCAAAGAATAGACACGGTTCCGAGGTGAGGACACACCAGCAAGACTAGACTTACTGTTTACCAAAGAACCCAATGTAAGAATCATTGGAATATCTGTCCTATTAGAAAAAGTGATCATGTGGTCATTGAGTTCCAGATGATAACAGGGAACGTGGAGCCAAGAGACGAGCTTTATAGGCAGGGAAGATACAACTTTGGGAAAGCAGACTTTACAGGTTTGAGAAAAAAAATTTTAAATGCAGATTGGAGAAAATTCAGAGAATCAAGAGAGATACAGAAGAAGTGGGATATTTTTCTAGGCTTCTATAATTCAGGAGTGGAAAAATTTGTGCCAAGAGTAAGGGGGAAAGAAAACTGAAAAAAGGAGTGGTTTAATAGAAGGTGTATGATAGCAAAAAAAGAGAGAGGTACGGCGTGGAACAACTGGAGAAGGAGAGGTAACAACAGAACAAAGGAGGAATATAAAAGTACTAGAAATGAATGCGCAAGAATACGTAAAGAGGAAGAAAGGAATTTTGAAAAAGGTATAATAGACAAATGTAAGGATGAACCCAAACTGTTTTATAGATTTGTCAATGGCAAATTGAAACAAAAGGAAGGAATCACCAAACTGAAAGTAGATGGAGAGATCTATAAAGATGCAGCAATGCAAGCAGAAATAATGAACAAATGTTTCCAATCAGTTTTCACAAATGAAAAGGAGTTTGTGGAAGGGCCGGGAGTGACTAGAAATGTAGTGATAAAAGATATAAAAGTGGAAGTACAGGAAGTGCATAAATTACTGGAAGCTCAAGATGTAAGGAAAGCCCCAGGACCGGATGGAATCTCTAACTGGGTACAGAAGGAATGCAGAAAACAACTGGCGGATAAGATTCACAGTTTAATTGTGTTCTCTGGAAGATGGGAAAGTGCCTTAAGAATGCAAGAGGGCAAATTTGGTACCAATTTATAAGGGAGGAAACAGGGAAGAACCCCTGAGTTATAAACCAGTGTCCCTAACCAGCATGGTCGCAAAATTGTGCGAAAAAATTCTGAAAGATAGATGGATAAAATATGTGGAAGACATGAATATTTTGGCTGATAGTCAATTTGGATTTTGAAGTGGAAGGTCATGTGTTTCTAACTTGTCGAGTTTTTACTCAAGAGTGATTGACTTGCTACGGGAGAGAGATGGTTGGGTGGATTGTGTGTATTTAGATTTGGAGATGCCTTCGACAAGGTACCTCATAGGAGACTAATGTGGAAACTAGAGCATAAAGGAGGACGGAGGGGGAACCTCCTGGAATGGATGAAAGACTTTTTGAGAGACAGACAAATGAGGACAGTAATAATGGATAGGATGTCTGGATGGAGGAAAGTAACAAGTGGAGTCCCACAGGGTTCGGTGTTGGCGCCAGTAATGTTCCTGATTTGTGTAAATGATATGGTAGATGGAGTGAACAGTTATGCAAGTCTGTTTGCTGATGATGCAAAGATCTTGAGGAAGGTAGAGGTTTAGGAGGATTGTAAAATGCTGCAGGAGGATCTGGATAGGATACACGATTGGAGTCGGATGTGGGAAATGAAATTTAATGCAAAGAAATGTAAAATATTGGATATGGGTAAAAGTACCAAAAGGCCATCACTGAATTATTTGATGGGTAATGAACTAATCACAAAAGCGAGAGAAGAGAAAGACTTGGAAGTGCTGGTCCAGGACAATTTGTCACCTGAAAAACACATTAACAAGGCAGTTAGAGAGACGTATAAACTCCTGACTGATAGAAGAGTAGCCTTTCATTATATGGATGAGGAGATGATGAAAAAATTGATCGTGGCCATGATTCGCCCAAGGTTAGAATATGCAGCATGAAGTGTGGCTGCAGAGGAAGGATGAGATGTCATATGAGAGGTATAAGGAAAAGAGGAATAAGGCGAGAAGGGCTGTGCATGATGCTAAAGTGGCAGCAGATGAGTGGTGGGGTAGGCAGCTGACAGAGAATTTTCAATAGAATAAGAAAATGTTTTGGAAGGAGGTGAAAAGCGTGCGAAAGGGAGAGTCTGGGAAGGAAGAACGAGTAAAAGCAGAGGATGGAAGGATGTTAATTGAGATGGATGCAGTAAGGAAGAGATGGGCAGAGTATTTTGAAAGATTGTTAAATGTAGAGGAGGAAAGGGTGGCTGAGCTTGTGGTGGGTGGAAGGGTGCAAGGAGTAAATGTGTTGGGAGAGTTGAATGATTCTTTGATCACGAAGGAGGAAGTGCAAAAGGCAGTAAAGGAGCTGAAAACAGGGAAAGCTGCAGGTATGGATGGGTGTGCTCTGGAATGCCTGAAGGGTGGTGGAGTGACTATTGTTGACTGGTTAGTAAGATTGTTGAATGTGTGCTTCGTGAAAGGTATGGTGCCAGTTGACTGGGCAAGTGCTTGTGTGGTCCCATTGTATAAAGGCAAGGGTGATAAGTATGAATGTACTAGCTTTAGGGGTATAAGTCTGTTGAGTGTTGTAGGTAAGGTGTATGGTAGAGAGTTAATTATGAGAGTTAGAGAGGGTACAAAGAGAGTGATTGGTGATGAGCAGTGTGGCTTTAGGAGAGGGAGGGGATGCGTGGATCAGGTGTTTGCGGTGAGACAAGTGTGTGAAAAGTATTTAGCGAAAGGCAAGGATGTGTTTTGGGCATTTATGGATTTAGAGAAAGCGTATGATAGAATTGATAGGGAGGCTTTGTGGACTGTTTTAAGATTGTATGGACTTCATGGTAGGTTATTAAAAGGGGTGAAAAGTTTTTATGTAAATAGCAGGGCGTGTGTAAGAGTGGGAAATGCTGTGAGTGATTGGTTTCCTGTGAGAGTGGGGCTGCGACAGGGATGTGTGATGTCGCCTTAGTTGTTTAATATTTATATGGATGGTGTTGTAAGGGAGGTGAATGCAAGAGTTTTAGGTGGAGGTCTGAGTCTGGTGAATGTTGATGGTGGAGAGTGGAATCTGAAGCAGCTGCTGTTTGCAGATGATACTGCACTGGCGGCTGATTCAGAAGAGAGATTGAGACAGTTGGTAGAGGAGTTTGGAAGGGTGTGTGAAAGGAGGAAATTGAAAGTAAATGAGAATAAGAGTAAAGTGATGAAGTGTACGAGGTTGGTAGATGGTAGGGGGATGAATATAGTTTTGAATGGCGAGTTGCTTGAGGAGGTAGAGTGTTTTAAATATCTAGGGTCACATGTTGCTGTGGATGGAAGAATAGATGCAGAAGTGAAGTTTAGAATAAATGAAGTAGGAAAGGTGCTGGGAGGAATGAAAAAAGTGTTTAGATGTCGTTCGCTTAGAATGGATGTAAAGAGAAGGCTGTATGAGGGTGTTGTGGTACCGACTGCATTGTATGGGGCTGAAACATGGAATATGGGTGCAGCAGAGAGGAAAAGTTTGAATGTAATGGAGATGAGGTGTATGGAGATGAGGAGTATGTGTGGAGTGACGCGTATGGATCGAGTGCGGAATGATGAAGTGCGAAGGAGAACTGGAGTTGTTCGGGAGATGGCTGGTAGAGTTGAGCAGAGGGTGTTGCGATGGTTTGGGCATATGGAGAGAATGGATAATGAGCGATTGGTGAAAAAGATAACTAGATCTGATGTGAGAGGTGTAAGGCTGAGAGGAAGACCACGAATAGGATGGATGGACAGTGTGAAGAGAGCGCTGGATGCGAGAGAGATGTCTGTTGAGCAAGGAAGAGTGGCTGTGCGTGACAGAAATGGGTGGAGAGAAATTGTGAATGAATAAGTGATGACGCAGCCCTGAGGGGATATTCTCCCGCATTTGGCCTGCTCAGCTATTTCAGGTCAGGTGCGGGTAAGGGGATGAGTCTGTTATGATGTGGCAGGGGTAAACCAGCTCTGCTGTCGGGCCCTGCTGCGGATGTCACTGATTGCATTGCGCAGTTGACCCTTGTGCAGTGTGGTGCGGTGAGGATCTGTCCGTTCCCCCCTTTGGGGCTAAGATGCGAATGAATGTGTTTGAATCGATGAGTAAATGGGGAGTGTGTCGTCCTGTCTCGGCTACCTCCCTTTCCTTGGGGGAAGCAGCCTAGGTATATAGATAGATAGATAGTATGGTCCCCCCACAAAAAGAAAGATATAAACAAGGTTGAGAAAATACAAAGAACAACAACCAAAATGGTTCCCAGTCTGGCAGATCTGTCGTACAGAGAGAGGCTGGGAAAGCTGGATTTACCCTCCTTAGAAGAAAGGAGAAAGAGAGGAGACATGATTGCAGTGTTTAGGACCATGGTGGGAGTAGATAAAATTGACAAAGTAGATCTGTTTTTATGGGATAAGAGAGTAACAAGAGGACACGGAATGAAACTGAAGAAACCAAGCTGCTTGAAGAATATCAAGAAATATAGTTTCTCATAGATGTATAGACCTGTGGAATAGCCTGGACAAAGAGATCATCCAGTGTAAAAACTTAAACGAGTTTAAAGCTAAATTTGACTTAATCAGAAACAGAGACGGGACCCCACGAGCGTAGCTCATTTCCTGTATATCACAATTAGGTAAATACACACACACACACACACACACACACACACACACACACACACACACACAGAAATCGGTATATATCCTATCGTAGTTATTATGAATATGCTAATAGTGTAAGAAGGATAATTACAATTAAGTAAATAAAATACATTGAAAGCACTTGGCCTATTCTATGTCACTGCGACCCATCAAACTTCCTCAAGCGACCCACCTTTGGGTCGCGACCCATGGTTCGAGAATTACTGCACTAAAACGACTAAAAACCGGGCAAGTTTGGGAACCCTGGTGAGAAGGGTAGGAGGGAATGACGAGAGTGTATCGTGCGTGTGGCAGCGTGGTTGTAGCACTGTTACCAAGTCTAAGCCTCTACCTTATATTTCCCATACTTAACGAACTTTTTCAGGCAAGTATACAACTGCAGAAAACTAAATCCACCATACTGTTGTGAGTCTGGTGGTACACATATCTTACCAGTAGTGTGTGCTTTGTGAGCGCGTGACGAGCGAGAGAGCGCCATATTATCACAATTTACATCTGATATAAAATATTGGCAGAATCTCCAATATCTAATTGTTAGAGCTGATGCAAAAAAAAAAAAAAAAAACTTATGGCAGAAAAACTTTTCTTTTTTCATTTTGGCTTCATAATTGAGGCATTCACCTATTAGAACTGAATACTCCCTTGGAGAACTTGAGATTCCAATGGGTTCCTATGCCTTAAAGAATTACAACTCTACTTCTCACCGGAGTAAAGTTCTTAGCTTCAGCTTAGCATGATGGTCAGGGCAGGCCGGGTCTGGCCGGGCCGCTTATTTCCAAAGGTAACTGAGAGTAAACATCGCATGCTCGCTTCACTCGCTTGCTCGTAACAACTACTTTCTGAACATAAATACAGACTAATTTGTATGCCAGCCAGTCAGAAACATTAATACATAATATATTTAAATTCCTACATTTACTTCATAAAGACTGATAAATACCACTAACCTAAGAGAAGGAGTGTTGTTGTTCTAGATGTCTACAACAATAAAACTTAAAGAGGATAATGATGTTTGCATTAGTGAGTGAGTGTGGGCGATTTTGTGCTTTAAGCGCTTGCATGTATATGAGAATGTGGGTCAGTGATAACACAAATGGTATTTACAGAAGCACTGTCACTTCCGCACTCTCTCTTCTGTGGTGGTATCATGATCAGGAAGTTGCTTGTCTGATTTTGGGCTCATCTCTTGTATTAGAGGGTGATATGGCCTTGCTACTAACTTATGGCTGCTGAATGTCATGGGAGAACTTGTTCCAACTGAAGCACTGGGAGATGGTCGACTCAAATTGAGTCAGAACACTGAGATTACTTGGCAGTAAACTCTTAGCTGAACCAAGACTTTGAGATGTTCCATTGAAAGAGTCTACATCCTGCCCTTTGGTGTTTACTGGACTACGTTCAGATGAATATGGACTTTTTGAGCCAGGACAAGGAAGGAGCTCCCCATATAGATGTTCTGTCTGTCTCCTTATTGCATCAGTATGTAGAGTACTGAAAATATACTCAGAGATGATGTTAGTTTCAAGGGCTCCATCTCCAAGAGAAAAAAATATCTTAGAGTGACTGTGCATGACCGTGATTTTCTTTATTCCAAGTACAGTATAACTGGTCATCCAGCCATGTTGGCTAAGTTGGATCGAGTACCTCGAGAAGAAACTCAGCAACATTGCACCTCTGTCATCCTCTCAAATAGAATAAGGTGTTATGGTAGGTTGATGTTAGGTTAGACCTAAGCTGGTTATGTATTTGTTGGTTTAATGTCATGACACAGCTTTTCTGATGATTTTTTTTGTTTGATAAGCTGAAATATTTCAGGCATCCCCAAGCAAAGGGGCGATGGTGCTGAATCGTTTCTCACTGAACTCACTCCAATGTTGTCAGTATGACTGGATGACTAAGTGCACGAAAGAAAAAAAAAAAATCTCGTTGCCCAGCCTGGAACGAGCTGTTCTTGCTGTGTCTGGGCTACCGTCGCCACTGTTAGACTCATCGCTGATTGGGAGAGAAGAGCTGTAAGTTGAATTGCTGCACTGCAAGCTACAGCTATTGAAACAGGGACTTCTGTGGCCATGTGAAACCATATGGTTGACCCTGAACTTGCCTGTCGTCCAGAGAAAACTGTCTTAAATGGGGTGTTTGATGAGGGGACTGACAGTGGATCATGTGTCATTATGGAAATGTTGGGTGGGAGAGAGACACTGGATAGAGCGAGAATTCTTTATTTTCTTTAAAGTTTTGGTCTACACAGCCCCTCATCAGAGGGTTCTATGAGGCTCTAAGCATTAGAGAAAATAAAGAATTCATGCTCTAACCTACGTCTCTTTCCCACCCAACATTTCCACATGTTGAAATGGATTATCTACATGTCTCACTGCATGATTCATGATCACTGCTGGAATGAGATGAAGGTGCATGATGTTCCCATTCCTGTTCAGGATTGTTATGGCATGTACTCAGAGATCAATTTCTTGCTCTCTGAGTATGTGGGTCTGATATTGGGTTCTTTCTAAGACCGGGTCCAGAGCATGCAACCAAAGGAACAGAGCTAAAGAACACAGGCTAACCAGTCTTGCATGTACATTACCCACAAAGAATACAATGACTTGACACAATACAATATGACACATTATGCACACCCTATGAATTATAAGGATCTGAGTCCGGGACTAGTGGGCTGGTAAGATAACTGCAGGTGGCTCCCAGGTGTGGGAGGTGTCTCATCAGGTGTGCACTCTCTGAAGGGGTGCAGGAACCACTGTTTTACCCTTGATTGTTGGGCAAGGGCTGCTGGGTGGTGTAGAGGGAGGCCTTTCACTGGAGGGGCCTCCATCGGTGTGTCAGCCCTCAGGGCTGGGGCCAAACGGGTCTAGTTGGCGTGCTTCCTTGCACCTGCCCTTGGTGGATGACATTCACTGGCTTGTCCAGGGAAGTCTCGGCCGGGAGTTCTGGGGACGTCCCTCTTCATCTAATGTCTGCAGTCTCGCCTTCAGGTGTCCCTCTTTGTCTAATGTCTGTGGTCTCCCCTTTGGGCATCCCTCTTTGTCTAATGTCTGCGGTCTCCCTCTCATCGGGAGTCCAACAGGGGCTACCTTTCCAGGGAGACCATCAGAAGTTTCTGTGTTCTCGCCTCCTTTGAGAGTCCGACAGTGACTGGTGACTTGGGGTGCTGGTTGTAATGAGTGTACCCCAGTACTAACTATAGGGCCACTCCAAACCTCTTCCAGCAGTGACTCTGTTGGGGAGCCTGCTCTGCCCCCTGTGGTACTGAGAGAGCAAGAGGGATGTCCCGCTCAGCCTCTGCAGGAGTGAGGCAAGCAAGGGTTGTGACCCTCTATCAGTGCCGAAGGTTCAGCAGATGAGGCCAGCAGAGTGGTGGGGCCTCCCCGGCAGGCATGGTGGGTGCCGCCAAGGTTCTGCCTGTAGGGTGGTGTGCTTGAAGGGCACGTCCTTTCCTCGAATCTTCCCCTGCTGTCCTAGACCTCACAGGCGAGGTCCGTATGGTGGACGATGCCTCCCTCACTTGCATGGTGGGCACCACTGTGGTTCTGCTAGGCACTGGGACTGCAGGTGAGAGAAGCATGATGGGTGTCCTTTCCCCAGCGAGCATGGTGGGCGTCACCGTGGTCCTGCTCAGGGCAGGGGGTGCAGGTAAGGGAAGCACGGTGGGTTTTCTCTCCCCAACAAGCTCGGTGGATGTCGTCGCGGTCCTCCTGGTGGCTGAAGGTACAGTAAAAGGGACTTGGTGGTCATCCTCTCCCCAGTGAGCATGGTGGGCATCATCAAGGTCCTACGGGAGGCAGTAGGAGGAGGTAGCATGGTGGGTGTCCTTTCCCCGGCAAGCACGGTGGGCATCATCGTGGTCCTACTTGGGGAGTCTTCTGGCACAAAGATCCTGCCCCGATTCCATTGAGCATTGGTCCAGATGGAGGGTAATGCGGCAGGGCAATGTACCTCTAGTTGATTCCATTGAGGGGAAGAGGAGCGCGTGGTGGTTGGGGACGTATGTCCTTCTTGTCCCAATGGCTCGTTCTCTTCTTGCGCCTCTATATGGTCTCCCTTTGGTACTACCCCATACCCATCTCATATTTCACCACCGTCAGTGCTGAAGAAGTCATGTCCTCGTGACTGGAGGTGGTATACGTCATAGGTAGAGGTCTTGTAGGCCGGTGTGAGGTGCTGAAGTGAGATCCAGTGTTCATTGGGTATATTTGGCCCCAGGTGGTGTTGGTACACTAACTCGAGGGTGGAGTTGCGCGTGGTCTTCCGTAGGAGATGCAGAAGTTGTGGTGTCCCTTGGAGGCTCTATTTGTTTCCCTGGGTAGGGGTCCAGAGCACATGGTTGATCTTCATTTCTGGAGGTGCAGTGTGTAGTGACTGGCCGGTGACTCTGAGCTGAATGCTGGAGATGGGTGAGGTGACCTGAGTTTTACAAGGTCGCATGGGTGGGAAAATACTGAACTGACACACCTTAATAGTCCTGGTTGGTCTGGCCACTGGAATTTTATTTCCCACCTGATGCTTTTTGAGGTCTATGGAGGAGGTATTTGGTGTGGGGGAGCTAGCGGTGGTTTCTCTGGGTGGTGCTGAACTGGTGGAGGTAGGGATGAGGGTGCATATCTTGCTGGTGGGCGAGAGAAATGGCCAGATCAAGTAGTGGTGGTGGTGAGGACAGATGTAGGCAGCAAGGAGCTTGGGTCACAAGGTGAGGTGGCCGGGTGTGGGTGGAGGTTCCTGGGCTGGGTGACGGTGTCTTTGTGTTTGGTGGTGGTGCGGCGGTGGTTGGTGGTTGTGATCTGGGAGGTGAGGTTGCCAGGGGTGTGTGGGGGGTCTATGAGGAGGATGTGGAGTTGGTGGGGGGTATGGTCGAGGACGTGAGTGAGGGTGAGGAGTGTGTAGGTATGATGTAGCACGTGCATGGATTAGTCATGTTGGCGGGCAAAGTGAGTGGTGGTGCGGCGTGCTGGGTGGGAGAGTGTGTGCAGTGTGGTCGGGAGACGGCGGTTAAGGTGGGTGGTGAGGGGTGGAAGAGATGTGCATGGTGATTCTGGTATGTGTGCGGAGTGTCGTGATATTGGATGGTGACCTGGTAGGGGTTGAGAACGTTGATGATTGCGTAGGGGCCTGAGAATCGGGGTGTTAGTAAGTTAGGGATGAGTAGTTGGGCCACCATAACTGAGTCACAATGCTTGTAGGGATTGATGGGGGTTATGTCAGGCTGAAGGTCTTGTTGGTTTAGTAGGTGATGCAGTCAGCGCCTGAGGTGGTGAAGGGGGTCGGATGTGGAGGACGTGGAGGGGGGCTGTAGGTGTTGTCGGAGTGGTAAGAGAAGGGGAGCTTCTCCAAACACTCGTTCATGAGGGGTAATGCCGTCTTCTCCGAGACAGGTGTTCATTCCCAATTGCATTTTTTGTATGTGGGCTGGCCAGTCTTCATTTTGTGTTTTTTTCTATTCTGGCTCGTACTTGGTTGAGGAGGGTACAGTGACTTCTTTCGAATATCCCGTTTCCCTGTGGCCAGTATAGGGAAGAGTGAGATAGCTTGTACTCAAAGATGGTGGCGAGTTCTTTCCATAATTTGCCGGTAACCTCCGGGGCACCTTCGCTGGGAGTTCAACTTGGGGAATCTGCCAGCCAGACATGGGGTCTGTTACTGGGTTTCTCTTACTATTACCATTAATTTCATTTGCTCTCTATTATATTACTATTATAATTATTTAGTGGTCATCTAGTACTGTTACTATTATTATTACTTGGTCATTTATTAGTATTACTATTACTATTAATATATTATTTATGATAACTGTATCAGTTAAATTGAAACAGGTTTTTATTTTGATTATCATTGGGAGGCTGTTTCACGGAATGCACAAGTATGTCGAGATCATCTGATAGCCTGTTGACCATTCTCCATTCTACATGGTCTCCTGTGGTGTAGCTGCAGCTTGGAGAGCATCCAACAGGTAACCAAGGTGAGAAGGCAGTTTTTACTGATTATGGAAAACGGTATTAAAGAAGTGTCTGTAATGGGAAAGTAATATACAATTACCTATTACTTTGCCTTCTATTACTATTACAATTATTATTACAGCCAGGAACTTGTGATATATTACTATTACTATTACTTTGAAAACCATGTAATAGTCTATTTCTAGTACTATTACATATTACTATTATCCCATGTCTGCTGCCGGCACACAGATCCTGTCCCAGTTCCATTGAGTGCTGGTCCAGTGGAGGGTAATGTTGCAGGGCGACGTACCTCTAGTCAATTCCGTTGAGGGGAAGAGGGGTGCATGGTAGTTGGGGATGTATGGCCGTCTTGTCCAGATCGCTCATTCTCTTCTCGCGCCTCTTATGGTCTCCCCTTGGTACTACCCCATTCCCATCTCGTATTTCACCACCGTCGTGGCTGAAGGTGATAACGTCATCTAGGTATGCCAGGCAGATATCCCAGGTGAGGCCACTGAGAACTGACTCCATGAATTGGGAGAATGTTGCGGTGGCACTGCAGAGTCCAAAGGGGTGGACGTTGAATTTGTAATGCTTTCCATTCCTGGTCAAGAAAGTTGTTTTCCCTCTGTCCTCCACGTGTACAGGAACCTGTCTGTATCCTGACTGGAGATCAATGGTGAACCAGGATGCTCCTTGGCTGGGCAGGCAATCAGGAATTTTGAATAGGTGTCCACGAAAGTCATGACGTACTTGTAGCCTGCTTTAGGAAGGAGGGGCCCAACTATGTATATGGACAAAAATTGCCATGGCTTGTGAGCAGTGATGTTTCCTTTAGGGCCTGGCGTCCATGTCATGTCCTTTCCTAGCGCACAAGTGCATTAGGCATGTATGACTTGTTTGGCCAAGGTGGAGGGGCCAGGTGTCCATTACATATCACTGAAAACTTGTAGGAGTTTCCTGGTCCTTAGATGTATGCCATTGTCTGAGTTTAAGTGAGTCATCGTTTCTAGGGACCAAGAAACTCCTACAAGTATTTAATGATATCACCAGTCTCTATGGAGGCTGCCATCAGTAATATGCCACGTACTCAGAGATCAATTTCTTGCTCTCTGAGAATGTGGGTCTGATATTGGGTTCTTTCTAAGACCGGGTCCAGAGCATGCAACCAAAGGAACAGAGCTAAAGAACACAAGCTAACCAGTCTTGCACGTACATTACCCACAAAGAATACAATGACTTGACACAATACAATATGACACATTATGCACACCCTATGAATTATAAAGATCTGAGTCTGGGACTAGAGGGCTGGTAAGATAACTGCAGGTGGCGCCCAAGAGGTGTCTCGTCAGGTGTATGCTCTCTGAAGGAGTGCAGAAGCACTATTTTACTTTTGATCGTCGAGCAAAGGCTGCTGGGTGGTGTAGAGAGAGGCCTTTCATTGGAGGGGCCTCCATCAGTGTGTCGACCCTTGGAGCTGGGGCCAAATGGGTCTAGTAGGTGTGCTTCTTTGCGCCTGCTCTTGGTGGAGGACACTTCACCGGCTTGTCTAAGGGAGTTCTGGGGGCGTCCCTCTTCATCTAGTGTCTGCGGTCTCGCCTTTGTCGGGAGTCCGACAGGGGCTACCTGCGGTCTTTCCTTTCCAGGGAGCCAGTCAGAGGTTTCCTGCAGTCTCGCCTCCTTCAGGAGTCCAACAGTGACTCGAGACTTGTTGTAATGGGTGTACCCCAGGACTCACTATAGGGCTACTCCAGACCTCTTCCAGCAGTGACTTCGCTGGGGAGCCTGCTCCACCCCCTGTGGTGCGGGGAGAGCAAGAGGGACGTCCCACTTGGCCTCTGGAGGAGTGAAGTGAGCAAGGGGTGTGACCCGCTCGTCCCCTGGACGAGTGAGGTGAGCAAGGGTTGTGGCCCTCTATAGGTGCCGAAGGTTCAGCAAATGAGGCCAGCATGGTGGGTGGGGCCTCCCCAGCAGCCACAGTGGGTGCTACCATGGTTCTGCCTTAGGGTGGTGTGCTTCAAGGGCACGTCCTTTCCTCGAATCTTCCCCTGCTGTCCTGGACCTCTCAGGCAAGGTCTGTACGGTGGATGGCGCCTCCCCAACTGGCATGGTGGGCGGTCACAGTTCTGCTGGTAACTGGGACTGCAGGCGAGAGAAGCACGGTGGGCATCCTTTCCCTGGTGAGCATGGTGGGCATTGCTGCAGTCCTATTCAGGGCAGGGGCTGCAGGTGAGGGAAGGACAGTGGGTGTTCTCTCCCCGACGAGCTCAGTGGGCGTCCTAGCGGTCCTGCTGATGGCTGTAGGTGAAAGGGGCATGGTGGTCGTCCTTTCCCCGACAAGCACGGTGGACATTGTCATGGTCCTACAGAAGGCAGTAGGTGAAGGGAGCATGGTGGGCGTCCTTTCCCTGGCAAGCACGGTGAGTGTCATTGCAATCCTACTGGGGGCTAGGCGAAGGGAGCACAGTGGCCGTTCTTTCCCCGACGAGTGCAGTGGACGTCTTCACGGTCCTACAGAAGGCCGTAGGTGAAGGGAGCATGGTGGGCATCATCACAGTCCTACTTGGGGAATCTGCCGGCACACAGATCCGGCCCCAATTCCATTGAATGCTGGTCCAGGTGGAGGGTAATATGGCAGGGCGACGTACCTCTAGTCGATTCCGTTGTGGGGAAGAGGGGTGCATGGTGGTTAGGGACGTATGTCCATCTTGTCCTGATTCCTCGTTCTCTTCTCGTGCCAGTATATGGTCTCCCCTTGGTACTGCTCCATACCTATCTCGTATTTCAAGGATAAACAATAGTGAGGTTATGGGAGAGAAAATAAGTGTCACAGAGAAAGTGTTGAAGCGGCTGGTGATGAAAAGAAAAGATTGTAGTGAAAATCTGATGTCTGCCAGCAATATTTTACTGATTGTTAACAGCAAATATGGTCTTTGCAGTTTGTTGGCCACAGTGTTTCAGAAATTACTTAAATAAGCTAATAGATTAGGCAATAACTGGTAAGACAAATGCAGTACTGACTTACATCTATAACTGCATCTAGGTTCAGGAAACAGACGATGTTGGTGAGGGCGAAGAAGAAGCCACTCATGTTGACTACCCCCTGGTCGTTTATCTCCTGGCCTTTGTAAAACACTGACAATATCACTGTGAGCACCTGAGAGAGAGAGAGAGAGAGAGAGATTAAATAAGCAAGCACAGTCACCAAAGTGGAGTTAATTGGTAGGTTTTTGGGTCTTATTCATAACAGATTCCAACCAACTGACATGATGAACAATTCTCCATAACAGTTAATGCTAATCTCAAATCGCTTTGCTATCCATAATCGGTCATTAAACTTTCCAATCAGACTGATGATGTTCGATATAGCCATTTAATATTTCACTACAAGAGGTCTCCCTGAATCTAACCAAATCGTATGGATGTAAGAAGAGGCATCCAGTAAAGCAAGTCATCAGACTAAATGGGTTAACGGAGAATGAGGAAAATAAGCATAATGAATAGGTCATTATGACGAAAATCTGTAAGGTCCTGTACTGATTCTAATGTATAATATTTCTTCAGTAATGAAATCCAAAAAATGCAGAAAACACCTTCATATTCTTAATGAAGAACAGGACGAAATCGAGCACCAATAATTACCAAAAAGTCAAATACCAATCATTAACGAAATCACGTACCAGGCATCAACGAAGTCAAGCACCAGGCTTTACCGAAACCAGGTACCAGGCATTTACGACATAAAGTACAGGTCATTTAACCCGCCCCGTCCCGTCGATGTATAGGTACGTTGCAACGATTTGCATTTGCCAGTCCCGGCGACGTCCCAGTACGTCGTGCAATTGCAATGTGCATAATTTCGACAATTTTCAAATTTCCCGCTTGATTTGCGGTACGTATCCTCGCATGACCTTCCCCTACCTGCCACCAGGCAGGGACACTCGGTGACCCCGCGCGACCCGCTCTAACCCACCACTCATCCACTCACCTGGTAGCAATGGTCCTGCTCAGACATGGCTAAGAGAGGTCTCTCAGACAGCAAAATTCAAGCCGCCCTGGACACCTTTACAGGCGACAGTGATTCCCCACTGGACGACGAGGTTATGGATAAGGATTATGTGCAGCCAGAGGAGGAAGAAACCACCGGCAGTGACGAGGAAGTTCCGTCTCCCAGGAAGCGGCAGTACGTGACTTACCGTGCTGCTAGAGAGGGGCAGCAGGCAAAGAAGGCACGTGCAACATCCTATCCCTATCCCCAATGTGATTTGGAACCAGAATTCGAGGACGAGGACGAGGACGATGATGATGACGGAGCCGTGGGACGTGCTGCCACGTGGTATGGACGTGAGGTCATAACTCATCGTGGCCCAGAGCGCACACCACGTCGTATGAGCAGGTATGGGCCTAGCATTTTGTTTGGGGAGTTAGGAAGTGAAGTGGAGGGAGTGGGGAGTGAAAGGGAAAGTGCAGGGAGGATTAGGGAAAGTGAGAGTGACGTGAGTGAGTCATTGCTCTCCCTACGTAGTGTGAGGCAGCGTAGTGGATCACGTGGGCCAGTGCGGGTGCGTTCATTATCACATGGGGTTGTGAGGGAGGGGGAAGGTGGGGAGGAACCACTCCCAAGCACGTCTTATGCTCCCCAATATCCCCTAACACGTGGTCGAGCTAGGGTGCGTGAGAAAGCACGTGGTGTTGTCATGGAGGGGGAAGGTGGGGAGGAACCACTCCCCAGCACATCTTCTGCTCCCCAATATTCCCCTATTTCATCCCCACAGCCCCCTAATGTTCCTCAAGGCCGTAAGAGTAAGGGAAAGGGAAAGGGTAAAGGCAAAGGGAAGAGGAGTGACAGTGGGGAAGCCCTCCGCACTCCTTCTCCCCCACCTCCCCAACCAGGATCTCCTCCCCACCCAGACGAAGGCGGTGATGGGGATGATGGGGACGAGGGATTTGTGGCGTGGAATTGGGAGGATGGGAGTGATTTTTCTCCCCTCATTCACCCCTTCACTGAGCAGGGGCGCCCTGGCTGCATTGCTCCAGGAATTCACCGTAATTCCACCAGGTTGGATTTTTTCCAGCTGTTTTTTAGTGAGGCATTTGTGGAGCAGATTGTATACCAAACCAACCTGTTTGCAAGCACCCAGCACCTAGAGAGTGAAAGATTGGGAACAAGGAGTAGGCATTCTATCATCTATGATTACCCTGTCTCCCTTCCAGAAATGTTCTTATTTTTTGCCCTGGTCCTTTTGATGGGTATTATACGAAAGAATAGAATTCCTGCTTACTTGACTAGGGACCCTGTTATGTTTACCCCAATATTTGGTCAAGTGATGAGCCGTAATCGGTTTCAACAAATTCTAAGTCGCCTCCATTTCTATGATGCTCATGATCCTGCAAATGCAAACAACACTGATAAAATGAGGCGAATTAGGTTGATCTTTGATCACCTCAGGCAAACCTTTCGTTCCTCATTCTATCCCTATAGAGACCTCGTCATAGACGAGAGTCTCATGTTGTGGAGAAGCAATATTTCATTTAGGCAGTATATACCCAGCAAAAGGCACCGTTTTGGGTTCAAGATCTTTGTTATGTGCGACTGTAGGACTGGATACGTGCAAGACATAGTCTTGTACACCGGTGCACAGACAGACATAATAGAAGATCGAAGTATTGGACTGTTGGGAGCAATGGTAAAGACGATGATAGAAGACTACCTTCATCGTGGTCACGTTCTCTACCTGGACAATTGGTACACTAGCCCTCTTCTCGCTCGTTATCTTCACACACATGAAACTGGAGTCTGTGGAACAGTGAAGGTGAACAGGCATCACATGGCCAAGGTAGGGCGGAAACTTGCAAGGAATGAGGTTGTCTTCTTCAAAGCCAACAACAGCCTTGCAACCGTGTGGAATCACAATAGAGAGGTAAGCCTATTGTCAACGGTTCACCGCCCCTTGATGCACCGTACTGATTCAGTTGATTACCGTAGCGAGAACAGGCGTTGTATTTGGAAACCTGAGTGTGTCATGGATTATAATATAAACATGCGCCTCGTGGACCAGTCAGACTCCATGATATCAACGGTAGAGTGTGCCAGGACCAGGATGAAGTGGTATAAGAAACTGTTCTTTCACTTGCTAGATATCACTGCTCTGAATTGCCACCACCTTCACGCCATGACAATAGGAGTTCAGGAAACATTTGAAGGGTTTGTGAGGGAGCTCACAAGAGAAATCTTTGCACGGTATGCTGTTGAAAGGCCCCAACATCGCACCCACACTGCCCCTATTGCACAAACTCCCCTGAGAATATCTGGCCGCCATTTCTCCACTCCTATCCCTCCCCAGCCAAACAGACCTAGGCCCCAACGCAGGTGTCACGTGTGCAGTAATTCCCAGGTGAGACTCACGACACAGAGGAAGGACACCCACTATGAGTGCGTGCAGTGTGACGTGGGTCTCTGTATTCACCCATGTTTCAGCGAATATCACACGTTGATGCAATTCTAATATGGTGTGAATGCGACAGGACGCTGAAATTATGAGGTAAATGCGACAGACAGACGCTCAGTGAAATTATCAGTCATGTTGATCTCCAAATATTAGTATAAAGTGCATACGGGTATAACATAAGTGCAAAATTGTATGCAAGTGTACAAATATGCCCTAAGTGGAAACATACATAGCGAGGGTTTTATGATGCGATATTCTGTCGCTCAGTGCAATAAATACGGCCCGTAATTATATAATTATTATTATTGGAAATGCTTACGGGTATAATGTAAGTTCAAATTATTGTCAGTGCTGAAATATATTCTAAGTCAAATATTCATAGCATGTGTATAGAGATGCGATATCCTGACGCTCAGTTGAATGAATAAGGCACGTAATAGTGAAAATAAAAGTCAGCAAGTGGCAAAGTGTGTAATATATGTGAAGAATTAGTGTATAAGTGTGTGAGTATTATGTTGGTCGAAACATTGATTGCGAGGGTATTTTCATGCGATATTCTCACGCTCACTTGAATAAATAATGCCAGTAAGTATGTACAGTGCAGTATAGGGGTGTAATCGTGTGTAATGTAAGTGGGAAATTATAATTGGAGTGAATAAATAAAGTAGATGATGAAACACGAGTGTTTGAGATTGTGGTACCTACGTGAATATGTGCTAGCATATCGCTAAATGCCCTCGTAATGAATGAAAATAATTGAAAACATTTACAGTGGTGGAGGAAAGGTTCTATGTAAAGGGAAAAATAATAGGAAAGTGATAAAACAATTTGGTATGTTGAAATACGAGTCATAGTGAGTGCGCTTACTAAGCTGATGTGCGCTAGACTTATGCTGCATGTCATCATAATGAATGAAAACATCTGAAAACACTTACAAACAGTTGTAATTGGTAAAATGTCATTGAAACAGAAGTATACAAGTAGAAAAAATGATAGGTTGACTGATATAAGAAACTTAGCATATAGCATGTTACGACTCGGACCAAACTCGATATGCTCGCGCGATGGTACAATGCTTATTTTTCATATATATGTGTCTGAAATCCATTATATTGTTACTGTTATTGTTTATTAGTTCAAATTCAATGAATATAGAGGTGTGGTGTGTTGTTTCTCCCAGTATTCCTTACCAAAGAAAACGTGAGCGCATATCACGTCCATTATAGAACACGACACCTGGCTCGGGGGACCTCACCTGTATGGACCACTTATAGACTGCGGGAACCCCTTTCTTTGTGATTTTCCTTCGTTTCCCAACCTAAGCAGAAGTTTTAGCCAAAAAAAAATTTTCCAAAAAGGCTCGGGACTGGGGGATGTCGGAGGTGCGGAAAACCTCGGGACGTGACGGGTTAAGTACCAGTTATTTACGAAATCAAGTACCAGTTATAAGCAAAATCAAGTACCAGCTATTAACGAAATCAAATACCAGTCCAGATTAAAGGTGAGAAGAAAAAAAACACACACACATCATCACCACCACCTTCATCATCATCAATATCATCATTCAGACCTCTTTTCTCATTCCAAGGCGGGGTGAGGTAGGGTCAGAGAGGCAGAATAAAAGAGAGAGAATGAGATACTTAACAAATTTGGTGCAGTTGAATAAGCAACAACCGCCACCCCTTCATAAAAGGTAAAAAAAATTTACTGGTCTTCCACTCGTGTTACATACCCCCGTGAATGGTGCACAGTCGGGCCGGGGGGGAAGGCATATTATGCAATGACCTCCCTTTTCCTTGTTTGTGTTTTTAAACTATGGAATGCTGAGTAGTGACGCTGATATGACTGGGCGACGAAGCTACCCGGCTACACAAATGTCCCTTAATCTCCTCCCTATCCCCCAACAGGAGGATGGTGAAATGCATATGAAGGGTAACTTTGGCCTGAAGTCCGCTAGGTTCACTATAAGATAGCCTGGGGTTGCAGTTACTACTATACTACTACTACTACTACAGTACTTACTCTTTGATTGATGATATAGGTTGATCTCTTTATTCTTTACTGTAGTTATTTATTATCGATTTACAATGTATCACTTATCCAAGCAAAAGTCCTTCCATAAAATCTTTTTTTTTTTTTTTCATTCTGATTGTGCAAGTATTTTCATATCCGCTCTTGCACAGTGAGAGCGAGTGTTATGTTTTGATCTGTGTTCTTAATACTTGTTCTTACCTAATTGTATCTTTACAGGAATGAGTCAAGCTCGTACTGTCCCGTGTCTTAAACCATTTTCATTATACATCTCCTTACATTTATTAATTGTTTTGGCACACGCTACTTCATTCGGTAGTGCATTCCACTGAGATGCTCTGTTTGGGAAACTGAATTTCCTTACGTCTTTATCACCTCCCTTTTTATGCTTTTTTTTTTTTTTTTGCAATGTCTTCTTGCTGATGCTTCCCCATATGATGTGTATTCATTTACGTGTATTTTGTCTTTCCCTGAAATGCATTAATATAGCATAATCATGTCTCCCCTTCTCCGTCTCTCCTGCAGCATTGGTAGATTCAATCTTTCCAGTCTTTCTCCATAGCTTAGATTTCTTAAGCTTGGTACCCATCTTGTGGCTGCCCTTTGTACTTTTTCAATCTTATCTATGTGTTTTTTGAGATAAGGATTCCAGACTATTGATGCATACTCCAGGGTTGATCTCATGAATGATGTTATCTTCCTCAGCATATCTTTATTTATATATGTGAATGCTATTCTCATATTAGCAAGCAATGTATACATGTTACGTACCTTCTCACTGATGTGATCATCTGGAGATAGTCTGTTACTGATAATTACTCCTAGGTCCTTCCCACTTTCTGATATATGTAGGGTTGATCTTCCTAACTTATAATTCCAATCTGGTCTTTTCTCACTTGTACCAAATTTATTACATGACACTTATCCACATAAAATTCCATTTGCCATTTATTGCTCCATCCATGAAGCTTGTTCAAGTCCTCTTGCAGCTCTTTGCAAGAATCTGTGTTAGTAATTTTCCTATGAATTTTTGCATCATCCGCAAACATATTTAGATAGCTTCCATTTCCAATGTTATTATGTCATTTACCAGTATATACAGTAAAAACGTAATTGGTGCCAGCACTGAGCCCTGTGGCACTCCGCTGGTCACTTCCCTGCATGATGAGTAATTTCCCCTTAATATTGTTCTCATTTCCCTTTCTCTGAGATAATCCTGCATCCAACAGCACTTTGCCTTGGATACGTCCTTGATGGTACAGTTTCCATAAAAGTCTTTGGTGCGGTACTCTGTCAAATTCTTAAATGAAATCTAAATAGATACTGTCCACTCATCCTTCTCTTTTCTGTAATGTTTCTGTAACTCCAACATAGTAGCTTAATAGAATAGTAACACATGATTTTCCCTTCCTAAAATCGAACTGCCTCTTTGTTATCATACCGTGTTCTTCTAGATGTTTTACCCAAAGTTCCCCTATCAGCTTTTTTAGCTTACAACACTGGTCAGTGATACTGGTCGGTAATTGAGTGGATCCTGTCTATTCCCTTTCCTGAATAGGGGAACAATGTTTGCTTTCTTCCAAATGTCAGGTGCCCCCATTGGGCAGCCACCTTCGTGGTGGGGGGGGCTTGTGTGCCCCTGTGATACCACAAGCCTGCCCGCAGATGTAATGACATCTGGCAGAGTCTCCCATGCGGGTAGGGTTGTGGTTGAGGGGTCTGACTAAGCAACGTCTGAAACGTTAGTTCCTCGTATGGGTCATCGGTGCCACCCACCAGAGGGATCGCCTTGGTGCTGTCCTTAGTTGGTTGGTTGGGTGTCTGGGCTGGGGGGTGTTGGGGAAGGGGGTCTTTGCACTGGTGGGAGTGAACTTTTGCATCATGGGGTGTCCTTTTATGGTCACCCTCTGGGGACAAGGTACCCCGCTCCCATCAGACCGCGCTCGGTCCCCTTACTCCCTGGTAGGCGGTTTCCCTTGGCTCTTGGTGCCATTTTATCTCATTAATGTATATATGGGTACATCAGAAACTTTTTTAACCACTCGTGTGGTCGGTGACCAGCCGCACGAGTTGGCATCACCTGGTCACTCTTTTGGCAATGACCCTGTACCCTCCGGGTCATCTGCCAAACTGCGAATTCAGATGTTCCTTCTATCGAGCTGTTACCTGGTGTCTTTGTGAAACAATCTTATACAAAATATGTAGTCCTCAAAACAGATGATGGTACTTCCTTCCGGAACCTGAACTGTTTTCAGATTCACAGTGGTCTAGTTACAGCATGTGGATTTACCCCCAAGGTCTCTTTGCAGGGTGATGGTTCTCTATTGTTAGAAGCCAGGAATGGAGAGGAGAGTTCACGCATCCAGTCTCTAACTATGGTCGCCGGTTATCCTGTATCTGCCTCTCGTCACTTGGTCCTAAATCAGTCCCAAGGGGTTTTGTATTCTCGGGACTTGATCTCATATTCTGATTCTTCCGTCTTAGAGGGGCTGGCTCTTCAGGTGTTGTAGCAGTACGGAGAATTATGAAGAAAGGCGATGGGGTTTTAACCCCCACGCCCACTCTTATCTTGACATTTGACCACCTTACTTTGCCGGAGGTTATCACTGCTGCGTGGTGGAAGCTTAAGGTTAAACCATATGTTCCCCGACCTAGAAGATGCTATTATTGTCAAAGATTTGGTCATGTTCACCGTTCTTGCAGGCGGGAAGTGTCTGGTCTTCCTGAGGTCTGTGGAAATTGTGGTGGAATTTCTCATGGTATGGATGATTATTCTCTACCCCTTAGATGTTTGAACTGTGGAGGAGGGCATGCGGCCTCCTCGAGAGATTGCGAAGTATACAAGTATGAATATGAGATTATTTCTGTCCAAACGAAGGAGAAAATTTCCTTTTCTGAGGCGAAGGCCAGGGTAAGGAAGCGGTTCATTTGCCCTAGGGTTACCTTTGCTGCTGCATTGTCTCGCCCTAAGGCTACTCGGCAGGTGCCCCTGTCATCACACAATGCCTCATCGAATTCTCGGGGTTCTACTTCCCGGCCTTCTTGGCCGGGGGGTTCCACTGAGGGAGTGCAGCCTGGAAGTGGCTGTGCTTCTTTCGGGGAGGTGCCTCCTGTCTCTGAACGTGTCTCCTCTGCGGTGGTGCTTCCAGCATCTGGGAGTGCCTCCCCCATCCCAGTTTCTCCAGTTCCTCCTGTGACAAACACCCGTGTTGATGCTACACCTTGCTTTGACACATCCAAAACTCCCGATGTCCTTCCTGTGCAAGGTAAGCGTTGCCGTGGCTCCTCGGAGTGCTCAGAGAGCGAAGCACTGCTACCAAAGATCTCTGCAGTGGAGCCCACTCCTCCTCCTCCTCGGGACTCTCAGAGGTCAGGGCAAGTGCAGGCTGGAGATGGCATCTCGCTGATGACCCAGCCACCACCAGATAGTGGTGGTCCTCAGGTCGTTGATGCGCCAGCTCAACTGCATGAGGCCTTGCCCTCTCAGGATTCCAGTACTGTGGGATGCGCTACTGATTGTGCTCCTTCTTGTGGTGGCATTGCCTGCTCTATTCCGGCTAGGGCAGTGTCTGTTGGAGCCTTCAAAAACGAAACGAAACGAAACGAAAACTAGCTAGATTTGATAGCTCAGAGGGAAGGGGAGGAGGGAGGGGAAAGGGGGGAGGGAAAATTAGGCTAGGGGAGGGAAGGGAAGGAAGGAAAGAGGAGGGGAAGAAAGGGAAGGGAAGGGGAGGTAGGGGACTGGAGGTATGGGGAGGGAAGAGGAGGGGAGGATATTTTTTACTATTTATCATATTTTTATTAGGGGGCTCATGACCATTTTCCCTATCTAGATTTGACAGCTTGGCTGGGAGGGGAGGGGGGAGGAGAAGTTAGGCGAAGGGAGGGGAGGAAAGAGGAGGGGAGGGAAGGGAAGGGGAGGGAGGGGATTGGAGGTATGGGGAGGGGAGAGGAGGGGAGGATAATTTTTACTGTTTATCATATTTATTGGGGGTGGGGGTTGTCACCATTTTATTTTTTTTTAAGCACATTGCAATGGTTTATAACATCAATACACACCAAAAAAAAATAACTTTGGTGATTTTTGTATGTATTTTTGCTAAGAAGACGGGTGCGAGCAGCGTATTTTCTTTCTCGCCAGGGCCATGACGGGTAAGTATCATCAACTTTGACGGGCCATAGCTCGGAAACTATTGGGTCTAGGAGTGCCAAAGTCCTGATCGGAGGTGCATACATGTGGTCTTGTGTTTATTCTTAAGTTAAAAAATGGTGTTGATAATGTGTTCCGAGCATATCGAAAGTAGTCTAAGGCCATTGTTGTTCATGTTACCAACACCGTGGCAGCCTATAATGCCTTGCCAGAGGTGGTTACCTTTTCCTACTCTGGCATTAAAATCTCCAAGCAGGACGTGCTTGCCATTATTTGGTATAAAGCGATTGACAGAATCCAGAGTGTTGTAAGATGAATCTTTGACAGTGTCCTCAGGGTCAAGTGTTGTGACACTGGTGTTGATGAGTGTTGCATACTGGTCATCGGAAAGTGGTATGCACCAGGACTCCAGCCTCACTGATAATAATCACAGATGATTACTGGATCTTCTGAAGTAGGTTCTTTCCAATTCCAAAGCCAATACTATGGTTTCTTCTTACATTGCTTGGGTATACCCTCCAGAAATAGCTATAATGTTTTCTTGCTTCCTTTAGGTGTTCCTCTCCTGATAGGAGAGTCACACACACACACACACACACACACACACACACACACACACACACACACACACACTGACACACACACACACACACACAAATGTGGATGGAATGGTATCTAAATTATTAGAGATGAATGGTTATGTCAGAGAAAATGAACCACATATAATATGCCTAACTGAAACAAAATTAACACCAAGGATATCGAATGACATCCTAAACTTAGAGGAATATAATATATGGAGAAGAGATAGCAACTTAAAAAAGGGAGAAGGAATTATAATATTAACTAAGAAAAATCTAAAAGTCCAAGAAATAGAATTAGATAAACCCTCACAAGTAGAACTGATTGCAGTAGAGATAAATACATCTGAAGGGAAAGTAATTGTAGCCAATTTGTACATGCCACCCAGATGAAACCCATGGGAAAGAGACAGATATGAGGACCTGGCGGAGAGTACAATTCAGAGTTTAAGAGCATTACTACTTAAAATGGAAGAGAAATAGAAAAGAATTATTTTAATACAAATATAAATTGGAATACTCTAGATATAATAAGCCAAGAAAGCTGTTGGGACTAAAAGCTCCTGGATTTTGTGCAAGAGTTTTTCCTAACGCAACATGTAAGGGAAAGCGCCTGAAAAAGAGGACTCGATGTGCCCTCAATGCTACATCTCATATTTACTAGGCAAGAAAACGATGTTGACAATATAATATATCAGCCTCCATTTGGCAAAAGCGACCACGCAGTACTAAATTGCAATTTCAGGATTGCATATGACATAGATAACAGCAATGAAAATTACAAAAAGGGCCTAAACTATAAAAAGGGAAAGTATCATGACCTAAAGAAGGACTTCTTAGAAATTGCTTGGGAAAAGGAGCTTAGAGGACAAGATATAAATGCTATATATGAAAAATTCTGTGAACTTTATGAAATAGGAGTCCAGAAGTACATCCCACAGCACAAAGAAGCAGAAAATTAAATAAAGAAATGGTTCAATACAGAATGTAAAAAATCAAAAGAAAAAAGAGATTTGTTGTGGAATAGATACAGAACACACAATAGTGAAAGGGCATATAATAATAATAAACAGGCAAGAAACGATTATACAAGAATAAGGAGGGAAGCCCAAAAACAGTTTGAGGAGGATATCATAAATAAAAGTAGCGATCAACCAAAGCTATTTTACAGCTACATCAGCAGCAAACCCAAAGTAAAAGATAAAATACAATCCGTTACCGACGATGGAATCACCTATACACAAGAGAAGGATATTTGTGAAGCACTAAAGAAGTTTTTACAGAAGAAAAAAAAAAATTGTGAGGGATTATTTGGAACATGCATGCCCACACATACTACCAGATATACAAACATCAGAAAAAGAAATACAGGAGCTAAGTAAATTAGACAAAGGAAGAGCAAATGATCCTGATGAAATTTCATGTTGGGTGCTACTTTAATGTGCAAAGGAGTTAAGTAAACCATTATTTTTAATTTTCAAGAAATCCTTGAATCAAGGTAAACTACGTGACATTTGGAAGAAAGCAAACATTGTTCCCATATTCAAGAAAGAGAATAGACAAAATCCACTCAACTACCGACCAGTATCACTAACCAGTGTTGTAAGCAAGGTATTAGAAAAGCTTATAAGAAAAGCTTGGGTAAATCACCTAGAAGAACACAGTATGATAACAGAAAGACAGTTTGGTTTCAGAAAAGGAAAATCATGTGTTACTAATCTGTTGAGCTACTATGACAGAGTAACAGACACATTACAGGAAAGAGAAGGATGGGTGGACAGTATCTATTTAGATTTCAAGAAAGCATTTGACACAGTACCACACCAAAGACTTTTATGGAAACTGTACCATCAAGGAGGAATTCGTGGCAAGCTGTATTGTTGGATGCAAGATTTTCTCATGAAAAGAAAAATGAGAACAGAACTAAGGAGAAATTACTCATCATGGAAAGAAGTGACTAGTGGAGTACCACAAGGCTCAGTGCTGGCACCAATCATGTTTTAGTGTATATAAATGATATAGACAATAACACTGGAAATGAAAGCTATCTAAATATGTTTGCAGATGATGCAAAAATACATAGGAGAATTACTAACACAGACTCTTGTAAAGAGCTACAAGAAGAATTAAATAAACTTCATGAATGGAGTAATACATGGCAAATGGAATTCAGTGTGGACAAGTGTCATGTAATCAGGTTTGATATAAGTGGAAAAAGACCTGATTGGGATTATACATCAGGAAATAAAACCCTACACACATCAGAAAGAGAAAAGGACCTATGTGTGATTGTCAATAACAGACTATCTCCGGCTGATCACAATAGTGAGAGGGTACGCAACATGTATACACTGCTTGCCAATATGAAAATAGCGTTTACATACATAAATGAAAACATGTTAAGAAAGATATTAACATTCATCAGACCAACCCTGGAGTATGCATCAGTAGTCTGGAGTCCTCATCTCAAAAAACACATAGACAAGATTGAAAAAGTTCAAAGAGCCACTACAAGATGGGTACCCAGCTTAAGTGATCTAAGCTGCGAAGAAAGACTAAATAAACTGAATCTACCAACACTAGAGGAGAGAAGGAAAAGAGGTGACATGATTATGCTGTATAAATGCATATCAGGGAAGGAGAAAATAGACATAAATGATTACTTAACGTATGGGGAAGCATCAGCAAGAGGACACTGCAAAACACTGCATAAAAAGAGGTGATAAAGACGTAAGGAAATTTAGTTTCCCAAATAGAGCAATTGATCAGTGGAATGCACTACCGAATGAAATAGTGTGTGCCAAAACAATTCACAAATTTAAGGATATGTACGATAAATATGGTTTAAGACACGGGACAGTACAAGCTTGACTCATTCACACACACACACACAATAATTATAATGTATATATGTGTATAGCATGTGTACATATATATCCATACATACATATGAAAGGCCTTCCGCCTCTCTTTGGTTTTGCTAAAATCCTAAAAAATGAGAATGATAGACGATAAAACTATTTTTCCTGGTAAACTTTGCCTAACCTTGCCATGGCAATTTCAGCAGTTCCTGGGTCCAAGGATCACAACTACTGCAAGCATGAAAAGTTCTATCAGCCACCTGTAAAATATTTTTTTTTTTTTTTTTTTTAACCCAAATAGAAGACAATCTTGGATGGTTTTCATTTTTATTTTATTGTTTACTTCTTTTTTATATTGCCGAATCCACACCACAAAATGTACAGTTGCGGACATATCAAACAGAAACACTCTGTCCACCAGCAAGTTGGTGTAAAGCTTTCCTACCTGGTAACACTCATAGATGTGGAACTTCATCAGATTCCGTTCGGTCGCTGGGACGAACCGAACGCGGTGATCATTGCTGCTGTGCGCAGTTATTGGTGGTACAATATTATATAAGCAGTGTTCCGCCAGGAAATATGCTAATAAAAGCATGTCATGATTAGGGTAAGTTTTCTAAAATTATGTCACACAATACACCCTCTACATAATGGCGGTTATTATGAATGACACGGATTTCATGAGTGGTTTAGTTTCGAGTAATGAATCATGGAACAATTAACAATTCATCATGTAAGTCATAGCTAACAGCTTTCCCACAACTATCACTGAACAGTGAATTATCGTGGCGCTCATGCTCCCTACCGTGAACCTGACATTGGTAGACCTCTGGAATCGAAGTAAGTTCATTACATACAGGACGTGGCGACACAGGACTTGGGAGACAGGAGGAGGGAGGTGGGTGAGGAAGGAGACAATAGTGGTCGAACTGGGGGCTAGAGGAGTGGGGTGATTGAGTAGGTGACGGTGGACTTCGGTAAAGGACAGGAGCTACAGTGGGAGGGACAGATTACAAGGTGATGACTGGGCCAAATCATTGTTTCATGGAGAATATAGAATTTTATAGTCAGACCATGAAACATTACGTTGACGTTGCCACGTGTTATAATTGACCATCATGGATTGTAACAATTCACGACACGCTTTCCGCTGGGTGGCTCAGTAACCCCATATTATGAGTATGGTGACTGTACGTTAGTGAGCAGATATATGACACATCTCTAGAGTTTGTCAGATGTTACAGCTGTTGTCATAGTGATTGGGTATTACTCTTGTAGTTTGTAACATAGTATCATCATGGATGGCGACTGATATTGCAGAGTAAGGATAGGCCTATGTAGATTTTTCCTTTATTACCAATATATACAAACAGTCTGACAGTAATGATGGTACCTATGAAATTATCATAAACCCTTTAACCGCGGGCATTGTTTTGACCCGACTGGCCCCCCCCCCCGCGGGGGTTCCAGCCAAAATGTAAACAAACTTTAAACCTTTATAACTCTGCACAGAATAAATCTAGAGCGAAAAATAAGGTACCATTGGAAAGTACTGACCTTCGGCTTTGCAATGATGTAGGTTTCATGATTTCGTTGACTATCACTGGATGGGCAGTGCCATTAGAAGTGAGCGATCTAAAATCACTATTTTTCGCTCACACACCATTACCAAATGCCAACCTCATTCTGATAATAATACTATAAACATATATGAACACTGCACATACGATAAACACCCACTGTGTTCACTGAGGCAGGTAAAAGGCACTGTAATTGCCCGCACTTCACTGCCATATCAGCGCTGTTGTCACTCACAAAGCTGGACAGATACTGATGCATGTTTGGTCAGGGGTGGGGTGGGGGGCCTGGGGGGTGGGAGGTGGGGGCCTGGGGGGTGGGAGGAGGGAGGTGGGGGTCGGCTGGAATGAAAGAACTTAATAGCTACTCTCCCTTGAAACAATCGGCGCGCGGAAAAAACGCGCGGTATTCAAAATATTCACAAACATTCCAGAATGACACCCGTGGTTTGGTCCAGTTTTTGCAATGTCATTCTGGAATGACACCCACGGTTAAAGGGTTAATACCTGTATGGCACCTGCATAGAATAAAGGTGGATTTATTTAACCCAGCTTTATGTTACCGTTTTCTGTATACCGTGTTTGGCTGTTGATTTTACACATTGCCAGTGGTTATTGGTTATATTTAGGTTCATACTGAGCAGCTGTCGTATGCCCCAAGCTTTCCTTCACAAGTCCTTGAGGCAGTAATGGTGGAACAAGGTTTTAATGTCTTCAGTCATTCAGTCTGAGTACGTGCATATTATATTATCTATGCCATTAGTTACAGAAATCGCTTGTATTAAATGCAACAGACTCTATCTGCAGTGTGTGTTTTTAAGCTAAACAACCGAGTAGCGTTCTCACTGTATGAAATTGACAGGATAAAGATTAATTCGAGGACCAATGTCCATTGCCTTGTTCACGGAGAGCAGCTACTGAGCCACACATCTCAGCAGTGTCCGAACATGGAGCTGTAGCCCTGGTTGAGTAACGGTGTGTATTGCAATCCATTACAGAAGATGGGTGAACCGCTGTCGTTGATGTATAAACATGTGATCCACTGTTCATGGTGTAGCAGTCATTACAGTCATCTTCCCCCTCCGTCGGTACCCATGTCTGAGTGCACGCAGTTGTCGGGAAAAGGGAGGAGCGACCAGTGAACTGGATACTGGGGTTGTGAATCAGATTTCTTAACAGTTACACGTCCTTCATAACAGATTTACTCTATCAGTGTAGGGTTTACAGTGATCTGACATAAATCTTGTAGTACGGCTGATAAGGCACCTTTCTACCCACCTTTTAGCCCACCCCAGTATGCCACCTGTGTTCTGAAACCCAGTCCATCCCCCTCCCCTAGTAAATAACGTTTTCCTTTACATCTGTGCCATACAGATATTGACGAGAACCATAGGCACGAATCACTACTGCTGACTATTATTTATTGTGGCAAGAGAAAATTTCTTCCTTCCCCTCCTCTGCTTTCGATATCACAGTCGTTATCCAAGATGTTACTATGTAAACGCAACAAGAAGAGTTCCCAATCACTATGACAACAGGTGTGACATCAGGCAAAAATTTGAGGGGCGTTTCATACATCACCATGTGATGACACAGCCGTCACCATACACTAATAATGCAGGGTTTGTGTAATGTGCCACCCCGTGGGAAGTACAGTAGGTCGTCCTACGGACGTAATAACAAAACGTGCTGGTAGACTACGTTACGGGTCAAAGTCTGCATAGCGTTTAAAGGCATGACTACCAAATTCCATAATCAATGTTAAACACTAGCTGATATGGCACCATGTCACCATCCCATCCTAGCTTCCTGCCACAGTCTACTCTCCCTTACCCCATCACTCGTTTCCTGTACAGTTCCCCCCTCCCACCAGCCAGAACACTATTGCCCCATCCTCACCTACAGCCGTGGCTATAAATAATCACCTATCCTCCTGTACCTCGTGCCTCAGGCTGGCTCCTTTATGCCCGACAAGTCACACTGGAGTAAGAGGGGCCGAGTGGAAGGGGCCAGAGAGAGAAAAGAAGGTGGCTGGGGGGACGAGTGATGAGGCTGGGGTGGAGTGAGGAAGGGGAGGAAGGGTAGGTAAGGGAGGAAGAATGAAATGCAAAGTTGTGGCCACATAATTTGTCTATTTTCTTTCATTCAGGGTACTCTAAAGGAGTGGGTTACTGTTCGGTAGATAATGCTGCATTACACCTTGTATAGCGGCGACAGATAACAACCATTAGATAGGTGGTGGTTTCAAGGATTAGCTCGTGAGAGAAATATTTTGACCTGACAGATCATATTTTAGTGCAGAGCCATCGAGATTGTGTGAGCCCAGATTGTCAACGAATGGAAGCCAACAAAGGAGAGGACACGAGCCCGCCTCCTCCAGCACACCAAGGACAAGTGAGAGCTGTTCGGACGAAACCAGCAGACCATCAACAACATTGTTTCCTCGGTGCCGCGAAACCGGCATTAGGTTTTTAAGGCATGAGGCCACTGGACTACTTACTAAGGCTTTCCTGGTTGCTTTGGCTTGGCCAGTGTCGGTAAACATCGACACAGATATATTTTGGGAGTTTGGGTAGGATTTTGTTTCATTTTCCCTCTAACAGATTATGAGAGATACCGTTATCATATGCATTCATGAGCACAGACATCAGTTTTATTTACCTTTTATGCATATTTATTTTAAAGAGGCTTTCCATAAAGAGATATCATTAAATAATTATTGAATTGACATGATGATGACTGTATAGAGGGAGTGTACACTGCGAGGGTGATCATATTTACTGTGGACACAGCCATGACAAAGGTTGCATATAATACTTAGTTCCAAAAATTAATTACATGTAAGAGTAGAGGACGTTTCTTACACAAACATTACGGAAGTCAAAGCCATCCAGATTCCATCCTGCGTCTGAAGTCAAAATACACGGATAAACAAATATATAGCTCCACACTTTTGTTTGATCTGTCACGTCAGTATTTCTCTCACGAGGCGGCCCTTGATATCACCAGCTATTTAAAACTTGGTATCTGACGCCGTTGTACAAAGTGTAATGCAGCTTTATCTCCCGAATAGTAACTCCATTATATGATGCCCTGAATGAAGAAAATAGACAAATTATGTCGCCACAATTTCGCATTTCATTCTTCCTCCCCTACCTACCCTCCCTCCCCTCCCTCACTCCACCCCAGCACCATCGCTCGTCCCCTCACCCACCTTCCCTTCTCTCTCTCTGGCCCCTCCCTCTCAGCCCCTCTTACTCCAGTGTGACTTGCCGCGCATAAACGACCCAGTCTGAGGCACGGGGTACAGGATGATAGGTGATTATTCATGACCACGACTGTATCTCTCTCCTCCTGTCTCCCTGGCACCCCAGCCTGCCTCCTGTGGCGCCAACTCGTGAAATTGTGTCAGTTAAAGAGTTCCACCAATTTCAGAGTCACGGCCAGGGAGGAGGTGGGTCTCGGTAATTTTGTAATTATGAATGATGCAAGAATTCAAATAATGTTATAATGGCTTATGTGCTGTCAGTCGGTAAATGTTGTATGGTTCGTGATGTTTGTAGAAAGTCTAACTTACGAAACCTGTGTGTTTGATGTGAATAAAATACGATTATGTAAGGTGCGAAATTATTTTATTACATATTAACAAACGTTGTTACTTTCAGTATATTGTTGGCGGGACATTGTTAGTTTATCACCAATAACTGCGTACTGCGGCAATGATCACAGCATTCGATTCGTCCTAGCGACCGAACGAAACCTGATGAATTCCATACCTATCAGTGTTACCAGATGCGGAGAGCATTACAACACCTCCCTGGTGGACGGGGTGTTTCTGTTTGATATGTCCGCAACTGTGCTTTAATACATTTGCTTCCGGTATTTGTTGATATCCTGTTTTTTTGTGATGTTTCCCAAAAAGTTCCCATAACATTTATACAGACATACCATTGCTACCTTGTTTACACACACACACACACACACACACACACACACACACACACACACACATATATATATATATATATATATATATATATATATATATATATATATATATATATATATATATATATACAGGTATATATATATATATGGATAGATAGACAAATATAGCCATGTGCAGGAAGTGGAAATGGAGCTAGCTCTAATGATAGAGTGACAAGTGGTTGGAGGAAGTTCAGGGAGCTGTTGCCTCTCGTGGCAGTGAGAGGGCTCTCCTTCCGTGCTAAGGGATCTTTGTATGTGGCATGTGTTAGGAGTGTAATTCTGTATGGTAGTGGCACCTGGGCAGTAAAGGAAGATGATATTCATTGACCCAGAAATACAGTGCTAGGCAGGTGCGCAAACACTTGCGCTTAATTGCGCACTCTTGCACTCCGGTGAATATCGTTTGCGCATTGTGCACCGCACAAGATCATGCGCAATATTGCGCTTGCGCACATGAAAAGGCAGGTGCGCAAACGCAAACTTGGTTGCGCTTGCACAACTAAATTTGTGCTTGTGCACCTGCCTTGCGCACCTGCCCTGTGGATTGCACACTGCGCAATCCAAGGGACACATGGTCTTCCAAGGGACACGTGGTCTTGGGAGTTTCCCGCATGGCTAGACAAGGGATGGGGGAGACTCGGGCGGGTCGCAAGGGTAGGTTGGTGGGGGGAGGTGGGAGGGAAGGAGGGTAGTTACATTTCTTAAAATGCTTCAACAGAGATAATGTATTATATTTTTTAAATTGTTATTAGTAGTAAATAATAATAAATATACATTATTTAGTGAGTGTAGCATATGCAATTCCTTACAAAAATCATGAAAACATATTATTTAAATCAAATATCCACATCCTAATAATTTATTTGGCTGTGGATATTTGATTTAAATAATATGTTTTCATGATTTTTTATTTTTTTGTAAGGAATTTCATACGCTATTGTATATCTATACTGAATTATTAAATAAATTGTCTTGCGAAAATGCAGATAAAAGTAAAACTGGCAACATCACAGCCTTTGTTTTCCTGTACCGTTCCGCACCTCGTTCACTGTTTGAACTTCCACGAGTTAACAAGTAACGACGCCTTGCTCCAGTCCTATCGCCTTAGTCACCTAAGTATGCAGAATGAATCATTTCATTACACTAAATGTGCACTGTCGAGGTCTGTATTACAGGAAAATGAAAATAATAATAAAATAAAAATTAAAATTAACAGAATATAATAATAATAAATCAAAAGGCGAATGTAGGTAAGAGTAAAGTTATGCTCTTGGAGAGAAGCGAAGCCAGTGATTGTACAGTGAGGTTGGATGAGGAGGGCATGGCAAATATGTGTTAAAGCGTTTGAGAGGTTGGATGAGGAGGGAATGGCAAATGTGTGTTTAAGTGCTTTGGTAGTGTGATGAGTTGATGACTTATGAGAAAGAATGGAAGTTTAGAAGGCGAAGTGCTTGAAAGGGTACAACAAGGAAGAAAGGTTGCTGGTTCCTTGAAAGCAATGATAAGAAACAGAGAAGTGAGCATGGAAGTGAAAAAGTTAATACATGACAGTATTGTGATACCAACTCTAACATATGGAAGTGAAGCTTGGACGTTGTTGGAAGAGCACATGTCAAGAGTGAGAGCAGTGGAAATGAGTTATTTTAGAGGAGGCTGTGGATTCACATGGAGAGACAGGCTGACAAATGAGGATATAAAGGAGCGTTGTGGTGTGGATGTGGATGTGATGGGCAGCGTTAGGAGAAATACACCGAGGTGGTTTGACCATGTGGAGAGGATGGAGAGTGAAACTAATGAAGAGAGTGTATGTGAGTGAAGTGGAGGGGGGGAGAGGAAAGGGGAGGCCAATGATGAGATGGAAGGATGGAGTGGAGAAGTATATGAGAGAGGGGTGTGTGAGCTGGGAGCAGGGCAGTGAAATGGCGGGGGACAGGGTGACGTGGAGGCGATTTGTTTGTGGCCACCCCGAACGGGATTCAGGCATCTGGCAATAGATAGATAGATAGAAGTGTGCTATTTTATTTGAAAATCTCAATATTTTACAGTAATTCCCACAAATATATGCAAATGGTTTGTGTTTGTGCTTTGTGACATTGTGCAAGCTAAATATTTGTCAGATTGCGCACTTGCGCTTGCGCGAGGTAGTAAAATGTGGATTGCGCATTGCGCTTGCGCAAGGTCCTTCTTCATTTGCACTGCCCACCATTGCAGAAATGACAAAGATTAGGTGGATGTGTAGGGCGTCCTTGAATGGGAGGCCTGGGGGCTAGGTTTACGTCTAGGAACTGAGAGGAAGGATGGGACTGGAGTGTATTGGTGCTGCGATGAGGATGCGTATATTGAGATGGTTTAGGATTGGGTTAAGGATGGAGGACGTTAATTGAGTGCAGAAAAGAACTGTGAACGTCGGGGTTAGGGTTGCGAGAGGCAGACCGAAAAAGACCTGGAACGAGGTCACAGCGTGTGACCTCAGAGATAAGGGACAATAGGGAGGCTGCCGTAGATCAAGCAGCGTCAGGAGCCGCCATCAGATGACGAAACCCGACACATGGATGCATGTTTAAGCCTTTATAAACTAATCGACATGGAACGATAGCTGGATATATAAAAAAAAAATATACAGACATAAATTTATAAATAGGTATCGTGTGTGTGTGTGTGTGTGTGTGTGTGTGTGTGTGAAGAGAATGGTCAAGTGTAAGCCTTACCATCATAAGTATGATGCGAACTTTGATACTGCGTAGTTCCCTGAGCGTCTGCCGCCAGGCCCGCCAGACCACCCAACGCAACTGCCGCATCCACCCACACCTATACTGACCCCACTCACCCAGGCCCCCGCTGGACACCAACACAGCCTGTGCCACCAAGAGCAAATTTCAGGTCACATCCTCACCAAATGCTTGTTGGAGGGAGTTCTGCATCGTTTTAATGCATGGAACTTTTTTGCTGCATCCGTCTGCGTATAGTGCAGCCATTTGTATCAGTTACAGTGATGTAAAATTCCTGTCTACAGCCGCCCTATGCCAGTAAAGATTTGTGGACGCAGCTGTAGGTTAGCGGATATCGACTGCACACAGTCCATTGTGCAAGACGATTATTTCTGCTGTTCCACTCATCCTCCTGAATACTGCTAGCAACTTTCTATCAATGTCCCTAAGTATACTGCTGGATAAAATGAAAAAAGAGTGGAGGGGAAGGGTGATAAGCTATGTCGAACAGAGTTGGATTTACATTAAACGGAAACTAATGAGGTGAAGCCTCAGGGTCAGAGCTTGTAAGGATCCCCCAAAAGATGAATATACTGTAGCAAGCTCTATTTACTTCTCATGTTTTATATTTCGTTAATCATAACTTAAATGAATGGAAAATACAATGATAAAAATGTTCTGAGTTTTGTCTTTACAATGTTATAATGAATGGACATTACATTGACAAAGTTTTCTTTTATGTTCTGTGACATTATGACAATGTAATAGCTTACTAATAAACGTATTAATATATACATGCATGCTTATATATCAGGATGTATATGTACTGTATGTATGTATGTATGTAGCATCTAAGCAAGAATTAGCTCGAGGCCCCAAGTACTCCTAGTCCGTATTTGCAAACAGTCTAACTTATCCTAAAGTTAAACTAGAAGTATTTTTCACTTCACTTCCGACTCTTCAGTGTGATTTCTACATTTTTATTTCATGACATTGTCGAACGGAAAGTCCTAACTAAAATTCAAATATAATTTAGTTGAAGACTTAGACTTGCTACAATTACAAGAGTGGTGAGTATCACGATATGAAGAATGCGATCAAAGAAGCAGAGAGAGAGAGAGAGAGAGAGAGAGAGAAAGAGAGAATTTCATAAATTCTCAAACTCATTTACCGAGCTGTGGTTTTCTTGGACGGTTTTCACGTCACTGTCCACCGCCTGGCACCATTTACTGGCCATGAAGGCGTCACATATCATGCCTACATTTCTCATGCTCTCAGCTGCCCTGGCTGGGTCCACCGACAGTTGGTCCAGCATGTGTTCTGCCGGGTTGTGTTGCCGCGGACAAGGTAGACTCATGCTGGCCATGTCCAGGGAATAGCAATAGCTGGATTAGTGGTGGTAGTAGTAGTAATAGTAGTAGCGGTAGTTGCAACCCTAGGTTCATCCGAACGTGAACCCAATGAACAGCAGGCCAAAGTTGCCTCATTCCTGCAGTCCACCATCCTCCTTTCAGGGGATTGGGAGGAAGTTCAGGGACGTTTCTATAGCTGGACAGCAGAGCCAACAGGCCATGCCGGTATTATCACAAGAAGGTGACCCTCTCCAGCACCAGGGAGGTCTAGTATACAGGTAGGTCTATACAGGGTCTTCTATGATTTTCAAATGGAAATTCATGAGGATATTTGAGAGATAATGTTAAGTACAAAATGCCTTATCAACATGAGGCCAAGTCTCAATCGTTACTGAATTACAGTTACTGATAATATTTAGTAATAATTAAGAAGCACGTCATCAATAACAGTAGCTCCCTAACAATTGAGATTTTTTTTCTAATGTGTCCGACTCTGGCCATAGGCTCCACAGCCTGCTCCCAAGGCCCAGTAGTCCTCCTGCATACCATACACCTCTACATGTCACCACTTCGGCGCTAACACCCACTGTCCATATTGAATACATGCTAAGGCTGTCTCATACAGGACTGGTGTATTGATATTACTGGGGGTATTTTTATGACATGTCGGCGGATCATCTGGTAGATCAGTAAAGTCTGAAGTAATGAAATTCAAGTCCATAAACTGCCCTTTGCCCCGGCGGGGATTTGAACCTGGATTCGGCAGGACTGCAGAAGTGCAGGCCACCTCTCTACCAATTGAGCTCCTGCCTTCCCCTGTGTTGATGTACAGTCCTAGACTAAAGATCTCAGACATAGTAAATTTGTCAGTCAAGAGATGACGCCTCAATCACTGCTTAGAAAGGGCCGGAGTTAGCAGGTGAGAGGAGCGTGTGTGTGATGGGTAAGGGCCGAGGGGGTGTCTCAGTGTCAGTGGGTGGAGAGTTGGAGTTCACATTCATTGGTTCATTGGTCTCTTATCACCATTTACGGGACTGAGGCGCCCAGTAGACGTCCCCTTCACCCTTTCCACCAACTTGGGTGATGGGGACATTGTTATGACTGATAAATTGATGGCTTTCTTGAGAGAGACCGGACTAATCAGAGTGATGTGTCTGTTCTACTATATGGTTATGGTTTTTATGGACTGTAAATATGTATATATTGTACCGTACTATTAATTAGGGTTGGCAGTTGACATATTTGAAATAGTTCCTCCCCCTACTGATCTATTTCTAATATAGATGTCCCCTACATTAAACCCCGTTCCTCGACTGACAATCACCAGCTGATGAGTGCAAGTGTGCAATATAGAAAGGTGTTGTGCACTTGCAGTCGATGGTGGTCTGTTGGCCGAGGTACTTCACTTTTTTGTACAAATTATGTAAACAGATTATAGCATATTGTTCAAGTTGTGCTAATTAGGGCCGACAGCTGATGTATATGGAAATGTTCCTGACTCGTCTGGTTCTCTTTCATATATTGATGTCCCCTATATTAGGTTGTGCCTTGACTGACAGTCACCAGGTGATGAGTGCAGGTATGTAATGTAGAAAAGCATTACATATTTGCAGTCGATGGTGTTCTCTTGGTCAGGGTATTTTTACCATTAGTGTAGCAGCAGGTGTAGTGTTCATGTGTGGTTTCTGAGAGGAATAAAAACAAAACAGAAGTAATCTAATAGCTGTTGATAAAAAAAAAAAAAAAAAAAAAAACATAGCTAGCAAGCATAAAAAATGTTTGTACACTACGGGAAAAATAACATAAGTGAGCAAGGCTGACGGCGGTTCAGCACGCAGGTGGGTACAATGTAATTTTTTGCATTTTTCTCGAAAATTATTAAGTCTACGATCAACGTTGTAGTCTCAAATGAGGGTCGGTGAAATTCTGCATAGGATGATGAAATAAAAACATAACACTGGAGAGAAAAGTTTTTTGCTAGAGCTCCCCTAGTAAAAAATCTATTGTCTGTCAGAAATGGGTTTTACGTTTTTGCATATTACTCGAACCATACCCCGTATCAAAGTGTGACCCCTGGCATTAGAAAGCTAATAAAATGATCTTTCGATTGATGGTACAACATGTAGAGATTGATTAGTAAACATTCTAGTTATGATATTGGGAAGTGAGATGAATGTTCCCAAATGATTATTCACACTGTCCTAACGTACATAGTTTTTTTTTTTTTTTTTTGCTTATCGTGTAGAACAAACATCGACGAATAGGGATATGTGGGTTTTGTGGCAAAATGAATATATTTGGGTGGTGAAAATAAGCTGAGAATACACTTGTTTGGAGCGCGCAGCAGGCAGTGGGGGGTGGGGAGAAAAACGATGTGGAACATGAAACTTTCCAAAACTTATCGTGAGCAAAAGGGTTAATAAGTGTAAAGCGTTAAACATTCATTTCATTCATTGCCAGACGCCATGTATCCCAAACGGGGTGGAAGTAAAAAATGTAAGAGCTAGTTATAACATGAATAATGTCCAAATTGGTTGGGTAAATGATGAAAATGACTTAGGAGTTATAATAACAAACAATTTGAAACCAAAAAAAACAATGTACAGAAGCTGTGAAAAAATCAACAGATTGATTTGATTCGTAAGTAGAGCATTTGATTATAAATCCGAATGTAATATCGTCTTCACTTTGTATAATTCCTTAGTGAGCCTGCACTCGGAGTATTGCATTCAATTCTGGTCACCGTATTATAAAATGGACATGGTGAAACTTTTAATACTACAGCAGAGGATGACAAAGATGATACCTAGATTGAGAAATAAACCATATGAGGAACATTTAGAAGCCATGAATCTCTTTACCCTTACTAAATGGAGGTTACGAGGAGATTTAATTCAAGTATTCAAAATATTCAAAAGACATGACAACATGGCAATCGAAAAATACTTCACAGTTGTTCACTCCAATTGTAGTAAAGGCAGTGGGTAAAAACTAATTGGCAAACGATTTCGGTCGCATGAAGCTAAGCATTTCTTCTTTAGTCGAGTTGTAAAAATATTGAACAAATTGCCCTCCATTGTAGTAAACTGTAATACAGTACTGATTTTTAAAGGTTGCTTGGATACGTATCTGTTGTCTAACCCTCAGCTTAATATGTTTACACCTGAATAAAACACGTGTGTGTGTGTGTGTGTGTGTGTGTGTGTGTGTGTTTTATATCTATCTATCTATCTATCTATACACACACACACACACACACACACACACATATATATATATATATATATATATATATATATATATATATATATATTATACACTATATACGTAGGCTGCTTCCCCCAAGAAAAGGGAGGTAGCCGAGACAGGACGACACACTCCCAGTTTACTCATCCACTCAAACACATTCATTCGCATCTTAGCCCCAAAGGGGAGAAGGGACAGATCCTCACCGCACCACACCGCCGAAGGGTCAACTGCGCAGTGCAATCAGTTACATCCATAGCAGGGCCCGACAGCAGAGCTGGTTTACCCCTGCCACATCATAATAGACCCATCCCCTTACCCGCACTTGACCTGATCAGCTGATCAGACCAAATGCGGGAGAATATCCCTTCAGGGTTGCGTCATCATTTATCAATTCAGAATTTCTCTCCATTTATTTCTGTCATGCACAGCCACTTTTCCTTGCTCAACAGACATGCCTCTCGCATCCAGCGCTCTCTTCACACTGTCCATCCATCCTATTCGTGGTCTCCTTCTCAGCCTTACACCTCTCACATCAGATCTAGTTATCATTTTCACCAATCGCTCATTATCCATTCACTCCATATGTCCAAACCATCGCCACACCCTCTGCTCAACTCGATTAGCCATCTCCCGAACAACTCCAGTTCTCCTTCGCACTTCATCATTTCTCACTCGATCCATACGCGTCACTCCACACATGCTCCTCATCTCCATTACATTCAAACTTTTCCTCTCTGCTACACCCATATTCCATTGTTCAGCCCCATATAACGCAGTCAGTACCATAACACCCTCATACAGCCTTTTCTTCACATCCATTCTAAGCGAACGACATCTAAACACTTTTTTCATTCCTCCCAGCACTTTCCTACTTCATTCATTCCAAACCTCACTTCTGCATCTATTCTTCCATCCACAGCAACATGTGACCCTAAATACTTAAAACACTCTACCTCCTCAAGCAACTCACCATTCAAAACTATATTCATCCTTCTACCATCTACCAACCTCATACACTTCATCACTTTACTCCTATTCTCATTTACTTTCAATTTCCTCCTTTCATAAACTCTTCCAAACTCCTCTACCAACTGTTTTAATCTCTCCTCTGAATCAGCCACCAGTGCAGTATCATCTGCAAACAGCAGCTGCTTCAGATTCCACTCTCTACCATGAACATTCACCAGACTCAGACCTCCACCTAACACTCTTGCATTCACCTCCCTTACAGCACCATCCATATAAATATTTAACAATCAAGGCGACATCACACAACCCTTCCGCAGCCCCACTCTTATGGGAAACCAATCACTCACAGTATTTCCCAATCTTACACACGCTCCACTATTTACATAAAAGCTTTTCACCCCTTTTAGTAACATACCATCAAGTCCATACAATCTTAAAATAGTCCATAAACCCTCCCTATCAATTCAATCATACACTTTCTCTAAATCCATGAACGCCCATAACACATCCTTGCCTTTTGCTAAATATTTTTCACACACTTGTCTCACAGCAAACACCTGATCCACGCATCCCCTCCCTCTCCTAAAGCCACACTGCTCATCACCAATCACTCCCTCTGTACCCTCTCTAACTCTCATAATTAACACTCTAACATACACCTTACCTACAACGCTCAACAGACTTATACCTCTAAAGCTAGTACATTCATACTTATCACCCTTGCCTTTATACAATGGGACCACACAAGCACTTGCCCAGTCAATTGGCACCATACCTTTCACAAAGCACACATTCAACAATCTTACTAACCAGTCAACAATAGTTTCTCCACCACCCTTCAGGCATTCCACAGCACACCCATCCATACCTGCAGCTTTCCCTGTTTTCATTTCCTTTACTGCCTCCTGCACTTCCTCCTTCATGATCAAAGTATCATTCAACTCTCCCAACACATTTATTCCCTGTACCCTTCCATCCGCAACAATCTCAGCCTCCCTTTCCTCTTCTACATTTAAGAATCTTTCAAAATACTCCGCCCATTTCTTCCTTACTGCATCCATCTCAACATCCTTCCACCCTCTGCTTTTACTTGTTCTTCCTTTCCAGACTCTCCCTTTTGCACCCTTTTCACCTCCTTCCAAAACATTTTCTTATTATGTTGAAAATTCTCAGTCAACCGCATACCCCACCTCTCATCTGCTGTCACTTCAGCATCACGCACAGCCATTCTCGCGCTATTCCTCTTTTCCTTATACGTCTCATATGACACCTCATCCTTCCTCTGCAGCCACACTTCATATGCATGTCTCTTCTCAGCCACAGCCATACTTCTTTCTTCACACCACCATTCACATCCTTTTCTTACACCACCACCCACATGTCTCACACCACACACCTCTTCCGCATATTACATCACACCACAGCACTCTTAAACAACTGCCACTCCTCCACACTGCCGTTTTCCTGATCTTTCAGTGCGTTCCACTCATCTTTCAACTTCTGATACTCAATCATTTTCTCTCTTTTATCCAACTCATTCACTTTCAACACCTCCCTGCCACACCTAACCCTCCTAGCTCTCACCCATCTCTTACCTACTCTTAACTTTCCCTCCAACAGGTAGTGGTCAGACATACCTCCACCCTCCCCTCTCAGAACTCTCACATCCAACAATCTTCCTATTACATTCCTAGACACAACCACATAATCCATCAATGCTCTATCAACAACCGTTCCACCCTCCTGTCTCACCCATGTATACTTATATATATATATATATATATATATATATATATATATATATATATATATATATATATATATATATATATATATATATATTTATCTATATATCTCATCTTAAATGTCGGGACCAAACGCCTAGCCCCGGGCTCCTACGCTCCTCATGGGGCAATGTAGGATTGGATGATGGATGGATGGATGGATGGATGGATATATATATATATATATATATATATATATATATATATATATATATATATATATATATATATATATATATATCATCCACTCACTTGATGTAGTGCTGCCTACTTCTCGCCTAGCCTTTATCATTCTTTTTTTGTTCCTGCCCTCCTCTCTTGCTATTTCTCCCATCTTTCCCGTCACTTCTTATTGCTTTTCTTTCCTTTACTGGTGGCTTTACATTGAGTGACAAGACAAATGGTTTCCTGTAAGTCAAGAAACCATTTACAACACTGGGTGGTAACCATATAACCAAACCATATGTGCTCCCTACGTGTCAACAAGTGGGTTGGTGGTGGGTTAATGCCCCTCCCTGTCAAACCAATAACTCAAAGTCAAATGGCCACCCCTTACGGGATTATGGTGTCTGGCAATAGATATATATATATATATATATATATATATATATATATATATATATATATATATATATATATATATAGATATATATATATATATATATATATATTAGGGTGGTCCTAAAGTATATAGAGAAAACTGAATATTGGAAATCTTCACGGGCCAACCCTTAGTATTGTGCCAGTTATATAAATACACGGCACATAAAGGTTTTGTGTAGATTGCTCAAATAACTCTGGTGACCCAACGGCCCTGAAGTTATTCCCTAGTGTATATAGCAGAATTGGACCATATTCGTGGAAGCCTTTCATTGATCCGCGAGAAGGCGTGGTCATGGCTGGAGAGGTGGGAAAAGGACGAGGAGGGAGGAGAGAAGACGCGGTGAGGCCTGGGCTGGTGGGGGTAGGGCGAGGGGGGGGGAGGAACTGGTCAGTCAGTATTGCATCATTCCCCCTTTAACTAGCCTAGCGAACGGTCATTTTGTGCTTTACAAAGGTAAAAATCATAGTCTTTCACCTGAAAATTTTTTCCAGGGGTGAGTCATTCTCAAGGTTTGATTGGAGTGGCTACAGCTTGCAAACAGCCTTCTTTCAAGGAGGATGACGACCACGACAAATGTAAGGAAGAGAAGGAAACCAGGTAAAAGCCCAAGATCTGGTAGGATGGACAGCCCCTAACCCAGCACACATGTGGTAAGTTGCCATCAGTTGGTGAGAACCCCCGGTAGCTGTTCCATTATCTTTGGAAGGAAAAGTGGATCCCACCGGATGCTGCAATAATCATGGACTCTGAGGTCGCTGGATTCTGGTACTGTGCCAGAATTCCAGTGACACAGAGCAAGCCCAGGATTCTAAAAGAGGAAAATCTCTACGAGCAACAGGAAGGACAGGAAGACGGAGGTGGAAGAAGGGAAGTGAGCTGACTTCAGACTGAAGCTGAAGAACCTCTTCTACTTGGTGCACATGGATGCCAGGAAGCTGCTGAGGAATGAAGAGGACATGGCGTTTCCAAAAGCTCAAAGGAAGGAAGGCCCCCAAGCCATTATGCTCGGTAATGACCAGAAGCTGTTCGATGCTGAAGCAAAGAAGCATGAGAGAAAGGAAGCTTCCCAAGTTCGGGAACTACAAAAGCAACAGCGGCTAGCAGCAATGGAAGCTTCTGTTGAGTTGGAGGACTCTGAAAAAGGCGAAGAAAACAATGACCCTGTTCCCTGACCATCCATGTCAGCTACAACATTCTCACCCAAACGGCCACGATCCTGATCTCGTGAGTTGTCTAATGCTCTGGACCACACGAAGACCAGCAACCACAATGCCGTCCATATCTTGGCTGCTGCAGTATCAGTGTATGGCAAGGCCTTCAATTATGGCTTTGAACTGGCAGAGCATCCATGAGGGGCAAATCAAGGCTTGTGACGAACAAGCGGTAGCTCTGCGCTCGTCCTTTAATCCTGGTGTTCCCCCCACTATTCACCCGGACAGTAATTGGTTGCTGATGAACCTGACCAAGAAAAGTTCGAATATTTATGTATCCTGATGATGTCTGGGGAGGGAATTGTGAAGCTGCTGAAAGTCCACAAACTGCAATCAGGAGCAGGAGCTGACTTGGTGGAGATGATATTTGCTTCCCTGCAAGAATGGGACCTGGTGGATTTGGCAACAAATACGACCTTTGACACAACTCCTAGCAACACCAGAATTCGCCCTGGGGCCTGCATTACCCTACGGGAAACAATCAGTGAGATCGACATCCAGAAAGTCTTCACAGTCTGCACTAGCATCATCACATTATGGTCGGACATCTCTCTCTCTTAATGCATTTCAAGTAGGGATTGACCTCAGTTGCAGCTGATTGCTTCGAGCTGCTCACCAACCTTCCTACCCATTGTGACGAGGTCATCACCTGCCATCTTCAGCTCACTGCCCAACAGGCAAGGGAGTGTTACTGGGAGTTGCTTGAGCTCATGGAGATCATCTTTAGTGGAGTTCCTTCTCGTGGCTTCCACATTTCGCGGCCTTGCACCTACCACATTCTCCACTGGATGCCCAATCTCATCTACTCATCCAAGATTTACCTCTTTTGCAGGCAGATGAAGCTCACTGTGGGAGAGGGTGCCACATTCGAGTGGTTTGTCATATTTGTCTCCATGATTTACGTCCCATACTGATTCATAGCACCAGTTCTTTGCTCTGCTAAAAATAATTTCATCTGTAGTAAATGCTTTCAACTCTCCAACTCAAATTCTTCCTGCTCCTTCTGGCACCTTGCCAAAAATCTTTCTAACAACTTTACCTCATCATCCTCCCCTCCTCTTTTCTACTCTAATGGTTCTGTAGCGATTTCTTCTACTGATAAAGCAGATCTCTTTGCACAGACTTTCTCCTCCAATTCCACCTCAGACGATTCCGGTGCTGTTCCTCCATCACTTCCTGCCTCTGACTTCCTCATGGCTGACAGTAAATTTTCTTCAGCTGATGTATTTTCTGCCATCACAGGCCTCAATACTAACAAGGCATATGGGCCTGATGGAGTCCCTCTTGTTGTCCACAAGAACTGTGCTTCTGTGCTTACACCCTGTCTAGGTTAACTCTTTCGCCTTTGTCTTTCAACTTGTACCTTTCCTTCTTGCTGGAAGTTTGCTCTCATTCAGCCAGTCCCAAAGAAGGGTGACCATTCCTAACTCTCTAACTATCGTCCAATTGCTTTAACATCCTGTGTTTCAAAAGTTTTTGAGTCTATTCTTAAGAGAAAAATTTTAAAGCATCTTTCCTGTCACAACCTTCTTTCTGATCGTCAGTATGGGTTCTGTCAGGGACGCTTCACTGACGATCTTCTCACCTACCTTTCACGCTCCTGATCATCTTCCTTTTGGGACTTTGACAAAAGCTTTGCCATTGCACTTTACATCAAAGGCTTTTGATTGAGTCTGGCATAAATCTTTAATTTCCAAACTGCCCTCTTACGGTTTCTATCCTTCTTTCTGTGCCTTCATCTGTAGCTTCCTTTCTGGTCTTTCTGTAACTGTTGTTGTAGACGGCCATCGTTCCTCTCCTAGACCTATCAACAGTGATGTTCCTCAGGGATCTGTCCTATCACCAACTCCCTTTTACTCATCAATGACTTTCTAAGCTGTACATCTAACCCTATCCACTCGTACACTGATGATTCCACCCTTCATCTTTCCATTCGGTTCCTGCAACATCCATCTCAGCATTTACTTCAACAAACAAGTGATGAGGATATGGCACACCTAATGTCTGACTTGGCTCGTATCTCTGATTGGGGTAAAAATAATCTTGTTCTTTTTAATGCATCAAAAACTCAGTTTTTATGCCTACCAACCCGACACAATCTTCCACATGAGTGCCCACCATGGTTTAAAAATATCCAGCTCAATCCTGCATCATCCATAAACATGCTTGGTGTTTCATTTACTCGGGACTTATCTTGGAAAGATTATATTGCATCTCTTGTAATATCTGCTTCCAAGAGATCAGGTGTGCTTAGCCGATATCGTAACTTCTTTACTCCTGCTCATTTGTTGACTTTATACACGGTTTTTATTCTCTCCTGTGTAGAGTACAGCTCTCACGTGTGGGGAGGCTTCCCACATACAGCTTTTCTCAATAGGGTGCAGTCAAAGGCTTTTTGTCTCATTAACTCTCCTCCTCTTACTGGCTCCCTTCAACCTCTGCCTCTTCCCCGCACTGCTGCATCTTTATCTCTTTTCTATCGCTGCTTCAATGGTCACTGCTCCTCTGAACTGTCTGCTTGCATCTCTCCACCCCTACAATGGGTGCGTAATGCACCAGTCCAGCAGCAAACTCTCATCCTTTTTTTGTCCAACTCTCTAATGCAAGAGTTAATCGTTACTCCCAGTCCTTCATTTATGCAACAGGTCAACTCTGGAACTGTCTCTCTGTCTGTGTTTCCTACTTCCTATGATCTCCAGTCTTTCAAATGCAATGTTTACAGGCATCTCGAAATGAACGGATCTTGAATTTGGCTCTCTTTTGTATTGTTTTTGTCTTTTTCTTGAAAGGAACAGTTTGCGGCCTCCTAGCCTCTGGTTCATTCTTCCTCGCATTAAAGAAAAAAAATCATGGTGTTGCTGACACAAAGACAATGAGTGACCGAACAGACTGTGAAGTGCCAACCAGTATTACGCAAGGACTCATAATCTGACAGGATGGGGTACTCTCTCTCTCTCTCTCTCTCTCTCTCTCTCTCTCTCTCTCTCTCTCTCTCTCTCTCTCTTTCTTTTTCTGTCTGTCTGTCTGTCTCTTGGATTATAATGGTAGATATATTCGTATATATGAACTTGGCCAACATTAATGAAATATCCTTAAATTTTGATGTACTGTATTTTCACATTCCCCCTCCCCCCTTGTCTAGAAACACCAAAAGTTTTCTGAAACACAGAGGGGGCACAATACCTCAGTGATAAGACTTGCTTCACGACCGTATGGTTGGAAGTTCGAGCCCGCACACGGTAGCTTATTTCTGGTGAGAGATGTAGCGGTCTCTCCAACGATCTCTCCTTGCCCTGCAGAGCTATATTTATTTATTTTTTTTTTTTTATGTGTCCGACGCTGGGCAAAGGCTTCTGGGCCTATTTCTCGGGGGCAGTGACCTATCCCAAGGCCCAGTAGTCCTCCTACACCTCCATATGTCACCACTTCGGCACTAACACCCACCATCCATATTGAATACATGCTAAGGGTGTCTCGTACAGGACTGGTGTATTGGTATTAGCGGGGGTGTTTTTACAACATGTAGGCGGGTCATCTGGTAGATCAGGAAAGTCTGCTTTTAAGAAATTCAAATTCTTAAACTGTTCCCTGCCCCAGCAGGGATTCGATCCTGAGTCCGTTAGGACTGCAGGCCGCCTCTCTACCGATTCAACCACCGCCTCCCCCTCTGGTTCACTGGTCCGAGCTTGGGGGATTCACTGTCTAATATAGGAAAATTCCCCTGTACCTGATGTCACTGAGGTGTATAGTATGTGGTCTGGTGGCTGACCAAAACTGCTAGCCAGCAAATAGGGGATGCCACGTACAGCCAGTTTTGGCGTTTGTGCAAAAGCTTACATAAATTTTGGCATGTGCCAGATAAATTGCCATTTCCATTAACTTCTGAATAATTATACCCTGAAAAGACCAAACAAAAGTTGTGTAAATGCTACCGTACAGCTAAGTTTCAACACCTGGTAATTCTGGCTCTCATGCGTCTTATGGCATCATGCGCAGAATGGGACAGCTTTCAGCTAGAAGTCTCCCGACCGGTTTCTTTTGAGCCCATGGTATTACGCACATAAATTACTGTTGTGTTGAGGGGATGGTTTACTCACCGTTACCAATTGATACTCTGCATTAGTTTCCATGTCCCATAACTGTTTTCGGTCTTTACAGTGTTTTTCTTTTATTATATTAACTGATTCCATGGTTGATTAACAGTGTCATGAATCAGTTAAACTACCTGCGTTCCCCATAACAACAGAATAGCTGTCCTTACAACACTCAAAACAGGAGGGCGCAATTTATGTCACAACGCTTGCTCATAACATTTCATAACTCTTACCGTGGCATAATGTAATATGAGAAGCAGACAATACAGATCAGCCAAAGAACTATGAAACCTGGGTGCTCATCATGATCACCTGTTGGAAGTAAACATTATAATCACTGACGAAAATTGCCGGGACAGAAATTTTGACAACATGAGAAATATCATCTATGTCACTAATGTGGTAGTAAGTTACCTTTTACTGTATACTGAAGTTCATTCACTTTAGCTCTGCACAGCTTTCCATCCTTTCATGCCTTTTCCTGTTCCTCAAAAACAATAAAGTCAATTCAGCACCAGTGCATCCTTTCCACAGGACATCTTTGTGATTACCACCTTATTCTAGTGTTAATCTATTGTCATAGTTCAGCATTCATATGTATAAGTGGCAATATTAGTCTAGTTAAAGTGAACAAAGTAAAATCGAAACCGAAAACACTGAATCGAATTCATTACAAGACACTGACAGGAACTAGTTATCACGAGAAAAAGAAGCACTGAAAGTGTATATATTTTCATTTGCACACCCAGGTGGATAAAATCTTACTCTGTGAAGAACTGGCGAGCTTCATCCATGCGACCCAAGAAGGCAACCCTGCCCTCGGCCATGAGCAGGATGCGGTCGAACATGGTGTAGATATCGGAGCTCGGCTGGTGGATGGTGGAGATGATGGCCCTACCACTGTCTGCCATGTTCTTCAACACTGTCACCACAGTCTCTGCCATGAATGAGTCCAGGCCGGAAGTGGGCTCGTCACAAAACATGAGAAGTGGGTTGGTCAGCATCTGCAATAGCCATATATGAGGTTAACATGTTGCTCATCCCAGCACTGAATCTTTTTAACCTGAAACTGATCCCACCAATGCCACACTGGATCGTGCTAAAGACATTTTGCACAAGCTGCAAAGGTTTCTTTGTTGTATTTAATAAACTATATAACCACATTTTTTTTAACAGTTCATATTTATGTAGAGTTTAATTATGTATGCAATATTAATCAAACAGCTTGATGCATAAGCGAAAACTTCTGTAACTCTTCTATAGTTGGTGACAACATTATTCTGTAATACCCACTGACTGTTGGCTACTGAGGCCTGAGAACTGCTTTCATTCAAGACTTTCTGTAGATGTGAGTGGATGAGGATGTACAAAGTAAGGCACGATCGAACCCCAATCGCTGTCTGCATGAACGTCTCGGGCAATGATTCCCTGGACACGACCAACGAATGTATTGTAGGAGATAGGTACTGCATGAAACTAGTCAGAGGTAAGGCGTTATTTTATGTGTTATTAAAGTTATGAACCAAGGCCTACGTTATTATCAAAGTTGTAATCCAAGACATGTGCTATTATATCTCTGGTGGAGGAGGCATTAAGTGATTGGTCCATCCAGCTGCGTACGTGTGTGCTTAGGTCCATGCATCAGTAACATTCTTGTGTGTGCGATGTCTCCTGAACCCATCAACGGATTACCACCAACTTTTGCCAGTTATGCTGTATCGGAATATGATTTAGCCTATTGGGTCAGCTAGTTGAAGGGGTAAAAGGCCAAAGTCATGTGAGGTCAACTTAGTTTATCATTGTGGGTGCGGTATCTCCTGAACCTCTCCACGGATTTCGACCACACTTTTGTCAGTGATACAGCGTGAATGCATGATGAACAACTTAGGTCAGCAAGGTCATGGGTTCAAAGATCAAGGTCATATGGATGGATATTGACCAAACTTTTGTCAGTGATAGCGTGAGAAGGGACGATGAACTGATAAAGCTGGCAAGGTCAAGGGGTCAAAGATCAAGGTCATATGCAATCGACTTAGTCTCATTTGAACCCATAATGAACCCTATCATGGAAGTTGTATGGCGAGTCCATGCATAATGCTTGACAGTGGCATACTGAACGATGCATTGTATCAACAGGTCGGAGCCAGAGTTCTCGGTATTTCATTATCAATGTTCTGGTCCAAGCCATGTGTTATTATCAAAGTTGTGGTCCTAGGCATGTGTTATAATCATAGTTATGGTTGAAGACGTATTATAGTATCAAGGTTATGGTCCAAGGCATGTGTATCAAAGGTTTGGTCCAAGGCATGTGTTATTATCAGAGTTGTCGTCATGTGCTATTCTTGAATCTATAGTCAGAGTCATGTGTTATCAAAGCTATGAACCAATGCATTTGTTCTATCAAAGTTTTGATCCAAGGCATGTGTTATTATCAAAGTTATGGACCAATGCTGGAAGTTTGCTCTCATTCAGCCAGTCCCAAAGAAGGGTGACCGTTCCCAACCTTCTAACTATCGTCCATTTGCTTTAACATCCTGTGTGTCAAAAGTTTTTGAGTCAGTATCACAATCTTATTTCTGATCGTCAGCATGGGTTCCGTTAGGGATGCTCCACTGGCGATCTTCTCACCTACCTTGCAGACTCCTGGTCATCCTTCTTGCGGGACTTTGGCGAAAGCTTTGCCATTACACTTGACATCTCGAAGACTTTCGACCGAATCTGGTATAAATCTTTAATTTCCAAACTGCCCTCTTACGGTTTCTATCCTTCTATCTGTACCTTCACCTATAGCTTCCTTTCTGGCCGTTCTATAGCTGCTGTTGTAGAAGGCCATCGTTCTTCTCCTAGATCTATCAACAGTGGTGTTCCTCAGCGTTCTGTCCTATCACCAACTTTCATCCTTTTATTCATCAATGACCTTCTAAGCTGTACACACAACCTTATCCACTCGTACGCTGATAATTCCACCCTTCACCTTTCCATTGGGTTCCCGCAACACCCATCTCAGCAGTTACTCCAGCAAACAAGGGATGAGGCTATGGCACACCTAATGTCTGATTTGGTTCGTATCTCTGACTGAGGTAAAAATTATCTTGTTGTTTTTAATGGATCAAAATCTCAGTTTTTACATCTATCAAACCGACACAGTCTTCTACAGGAGTGCCCTCTAATGTTTAACAATATCCAGCTCAATCCTGCATTATCCTTAAACATTCTTGGAGTTTCATTGACTCAGGACTTATCTTGGCAAAATCATTTTGCATCTCTTGTAAAATCTGCTTCCAAGAGATTAGGTGTTCTAAGCCGACTCCGTACCTTCTTTACCCCTGCACAGCTGTTGACTTTATACACGGATTTTATTTGTCCCTGTTTAGAGTACAACTCTTATGTGTGGGGAGTCTCCCCACATACAGCTCTTCTCAATAGCGTGGAGCCAAAGACTTTTCGTCCCATCAGCTCTCTTCCTCTTACTGGCCCCCTTCAACCTCTGTCTCTTCGCCGCACTGTTGCATCTTTATCTCTTTTCCATCACTGCTTCAATTGTCACTGCTCCTCTGAGCTGTCTGCTTGCATCCCTCCACCTCTACAGTGGGTGCAACAAATTCTCATCCCTTTTCTGACCAACTCTCTCATGCAAGAGTTAACCGTCACTCCCAGTCCTTCATTTATGCAACAGGTCAACTCTGGAACTGTCTCCCTTTGTCTATATTTCCTACTTCCTATGATCTCCAGTCTTTCAAACGCAGTGTGTCCAGAAAACTCGAAATGAACAGGTCTTGAATTTGGCTCTCTATTGTATTGTTTTTGTTTTTTCTTGGAAGGAACGGCTTGCGGATTCCTGGCCTTTGGTTCCTTCTTTCTTGCATTAAAAAAAAAAATATCAACAAAGTTTTGATACATGGCATGTGTTATTATGAAAGTTATGGACCAATGGATGTGTTATTATCAAAGTTCTGGTTGAAGGCACGTATTATTATCAAAGTTGTGGTCCTAGGCTGGGAATATTTGTGCAGGCGTTGATCTCGCTGTCGGTCGTTGAAAGGGTGAAAGAGAACTGGTGCTCAAGCGCCGTTTTAGCTGATGGTGGTGTAAGCACTTCCTGCATCAATCAGCATGATTGTGGATTTGTTGGTAGGGGTTACGATCTGGTACATGGTAAAGACAGCAAGAATACGAGGAAGAAAAGAGATATGGAAGGAGGTAAATGGGTCAGTGTCAATGTTCTAACAGGGCTGATTTATTATCCTTTATTTAGAGATAAGTCGATCCAGGTTAGAGCACTTGTATCAAGCTTCCAGTCGTTCATCCGTTTGCAAGAGATTTCCATTATCGATCATCTCAGACAAAAGGGTGAAGACGGGGATCTACCATGGCAAAATGATCTGTCCTTTGGGCTGTGATGCTGACAGGGTCTTTACAGCAACAGCCATATGGCTTTCATGTGACACTCTATTCTCCATTTTCTTTCAGTATTTGCTTCTACGGTCTATTATTGTATTTATGAACCTAAAATCTTCCACCTCTTTCAGTCTCTTTCCATTAACCAGCATATTACGCCGTCTCCCCTTCTCTCTCAACAACCATGTTCTTACTCTAACATGCACTTTCATTCAGACTTTGTCACTCTGTTTTCAACGTTTTGAACATCTTCAAAAAATCATTTCGTTAATAGTAAGCAGCACAACATCATCAACACAGTAGATTTGATATCACCCACCCATCACGAACCATCATTATCTTTGCTTGTATCTCAGCAATCCTTGCTTTGATATATAAAATTAAATAACCACAGGAAAATCACACTCTTGACTCACTCCTACACTCTTACTAGAACAGTAAAGGTAACCAATAGGCATAAATTTTTTTTAACCAACTTACTTCATGTAGCCGCATGGTGATTCACTACAATGAGGTTTAAGAATAATGACAATACAAACGTTATTAATGAATGGATTTAAATGAAAGTCCGTACTTCAGTCTATGTCAGTCATATACTGCATTTGAAAAACTCTCCAACCTTGGATTTTAATGAGACATACACTCCCCACCAAAGGGAAGCTACCTTGCAGTGGTTGTGGGCCTTGCAGCGTGGTGTGTGGGAGCCCTTATTTTGGTTGCCTGGCTGCTTAGTTAGGACTGACATCCGTCAGTCTCGTGGACAAAGTGCTCCACAACCATCACCAGGTATTGTCACCCTGCCCCGATCATCTTTGGTCAATGAAGTTGCCTCGCTCCCCCACATGTTTTTCTGTGTGTGGCATCCCGTGATGCTAAAGAGACAAATTCCCTGGTGGGTGGGTGATGCCACATGATGTGCCCCACTGCTTTGCAACATACGTCTTTGATTGATTGGTGCGGCTAGATGGGCCGCTTGATCAATTCAATCGGCTGGCATCTCTTTGGTCAGGGTCAAGTGGGTACCATATGGCGTAGCACTCTATTGGTCAAAAGCTGCCATCTGGTTGTGTGGTGGTTACCCGTGTATTCTCTTCCATTCTCCCTGGGGCTGTTAGGCGTTCTATAACTTGCCGTTTTGCCTCCCCTTGCTGGGCTCCTTTGTAAGGGATTGGGGTATTTAAATCACTTCTTATAATCATATGGCACAATCATCCTCCAACATTAATCCTAGTGTGCAATGTGGTCATGCCCACGAATCATCTATCAGCCACATTTCTCCTCCTGCTGACCCTGGGCACTCCAGGGGATCCTGAATCTGAATCTCCTGTTGACGAACCCTGCAGATCTATTGGATCATCAAATGACTTACCCATTCCAGGAGTTGCCAGTCCTTCCACAGGCTCTAGGAGTTATGGGGTGCTAGGAGGACACTCCTCCTGATGTGCTGAGCATGATAACACTTGAACCATATCAGGTGAATGGAAACAAGGGAAAGTGGAGTTCTCAAGGAAGGGGCACCAATCCCTCTAAGAAAACATTCTGTTCTACGAAGCGAGATGATTCCTGTTGTCTTTATACCAGATGACTATGAGAAGTTCTCCGTCTTGAAACTGGCTGGCTTTGTTTGTTTTTTTTTGTTTTGTTTTTTAGAACAAAATACGTTTAAAGTCCACTGTGACCTGGTCAAGGCCTGTGGGTCATCTGAAAATGTTGTCCTATAGGCAGAAGGATCACTTCTTGTTGAGGTCAGGGATTCCAGTGAAACTGCTTGCATCCATGCCATGAAAAATTTGTCTTCCAGAAAAGTGGTGGTCACCTGTCATGGCACCATGAACCAGACGAAGGGAGTACTCTTCTCCATAGATTTTCTTGGATACTCTGAAGAGGACCTCCTAGAGGGGCTGCCAAACCAGCAAAGGTGAAATGTGAAAGGATCAGGAAGTGAGTAAAAGGGACCTTTAGACACACACACACCATCTCTTATAATGATGGTTGACTCAATACATTGCTCAACGTCCTCAACACAGCTTTCTACCATCTGTATGCCAAGGTTGAGGAGATGTTTCCATTGCCAGAGGTCTGAGTATGTCAGTCGGTCCTAATGTAAAAAATTGCAAGGTTTCCCATAAGTGTGATAACTGTGCTGGTGATTATCAAGGTGAGATTGATTGCCACCTCCCCTTTTATGTGAACTGCTGTTGTGCTCATCCAGCTTCCCTGCACCCATAATGACCAGTAGAAATTTGAGAGTGAGGTCCCCAAACCCATGAACGACTTTCTTTTGCAGCGGCAAAGGACAAGGTCAGGAGGGTGTTAATCCTCCTAAGATCACCTTTGCTTCCACTCTGTCATGTTGGCAGGAGGCAGAGCAGTGCAATAGAACAAATCCTATTGCTTCTCGTGCCTCTCAAAGCATTCATTCGTCACAGGCATTCCAGTCAGGGGGAGCCTCTGTTATTGCAACAACTTTGGTGGACAGTGTCTCCTCCATGGAGAGATCACTCGTGAGTAGGGTTGTCTTCCCACTTCCATGCATCCCTGCAGGCTGCATTCACAGTCCTGGCAAGGACATCAACAGCCAGATGTACGCTGCTGCCTTGTGCATCCTCTGAGCTTGACATTAGAAGTTAGGGGGCTGCTCCTACCCCACTTGACAAGGTTGTGACTCATTTAATAATGTGATTGTCTCTTTTAGGGCTACCAACTTGCAGGCTACCAAGCCGCCTAGACTGACTGTACCACCACCAGTCACCTCTGCATCATCACCTCCTAATGGTAGGTGGCAGGTAGTAAGGGGTGAGAGGAAAGGGAAGCAGCATCATGTTGCTTTCCAAACCTCATCACATAAAAAAGGAAACCAGCTGTTGGGCCCTCTGGGTCACCACTGCCACCCACCTGCAGTGTGTCCAAACAGAGTGTTTTCTATTCAGCAAAGAATGGGGCTGCCTAAAAGCTGGACCCACAAGTAATAGAAAACATTCATAATCATACAATAGAACTGTAGAGACCTGAGAGGTCTCTGGGAAGAGCTTCAACTTCTCTTAGCTGAGACCCATCCTGTCTGCATTTGTCGGCATAAGACTTTGTTGAGGGACCAGATATTTTCCCCACTGAGGGGAATATACTGGTATATTATCACCATCAACACTGCAGATGATCATCAGGGCGTGTGCCATCTTCTGCCATTTTGATGTGCTTGTAACACCATTCTTCCTATTGTCTGCCCAAATGGCACTGGGGAGTAAATACATAGTGTGTAATGTCTACCTCCCTCAAATTACCTTTGGCCTTTGAAAGGACCTTAATGGATTAGTTTGCCAGTTGCCCCGATTGTTCATATTCATCGGGGATTTGAATGGAAGGCATCCTTTCTGGGGGGTTGTGATATTCAGTCCACATGGGTCCCTCCTGTTGTCCTAAAGAACTCTTCTGTGCTCACACCCTGCTTAGGTAAACTCTTTTGCCTATGTCTGTCAACTTGTACCTTTCATTCTTGCTGGACAGTTGCTCCCAGTCAACCCGTCTCAAAGTTGGGTAACCACCTCCAGCCCTTTAACTATCGCCCAATTACTTTAACATCGTGTTTTTCTAATGTTTCTTATTCTATTCATGGCGTGTATATATATATATATATATATATATATATATATATATATATATATATATATATATATATATATATATATATATATATATATATATATATATATATATATAAGTAAAATAAAGTGCCTTTCCTGTCACAACCTTCCTTTCCGGTCGTCAGTATGGATTCTACCAGGGGTGTTCTAATGGCGATCTTCTCATCTACCTCTCAGATTCTTGGTCATCCTCCTTTTGGGGCTTTGGTAAAAGCTTTGCCATTGCTTTGGACATCTCAAAGGCTTTCAGGAGAGTCTGGAATAAATCTTTAACCTCCAAACTGCCCTCAGACAGTTTCTATTCTTGAATCTGTGCCTTCACCTCTAGCTTCCATTCTGATCATTCTCTAGTGCAGGGGTTCTTAACCTGGGGTCCATGAAACCCTTGGGGGTCCATGGATGGGCTTCAGGGGGTCCATAAAGGTCAGAATAATTGAGAACAATATAGCGATATTGCGTGATGCCATTTTGCATCATAAGCTGCCCCCCGCTAAAAAAAAAAAAAAAAAAAAAAAAAAAAATGAAGAGTCTTGAATAATTCTTGTGTTCACTGACACAAGCCTACCCTCGTCAGGCAAAGGGAACTATGGGTGCTCTGATTCCGTTTGCCACTACATGCCTTTGTGAGTCAGGGTTTTCAGCGATTGTTTCTATCAAAACGAAAAGTCAAAATCAACTGTATGTCAACAGTGACATGCGTGTTGCCTTATTAAAGACCACTCCACAATTACATCTTCTTATTTAGGCCAAACAACAACCCTTTCATTGAAATGAACTTTTGAGCAGAATTAAAGTTTTGTTTTGTTTAATTTGCACAGGTTGGATGCTTATTTTTTCATTGAATGGCCATTAGTTTTTGCATGAAAAAGAGTGAGAAACATAATTTTTTGTAAAGACTGTTCTATACTTTGTGTAAGTCATACACTACGTGAGGTAATTTTCAATAAAATGAAGTATATTCTTTGCATGGAAAATGCTGTGGTTATGTGCTTATGTGCATTTTTGTAGGGGTGGGTTCATAGCTTTCACCAGATTCTCGAAGGGGTCCGTGACTCAAAAACGGTTAAGAACCATTGCTCTAGCGGCTGTTGTTAACAGCCAACACTCCTCTCATAGAGCTACCAGTAGTGGTGTTCTTCAGGGTTCTGTCCTGTCACCAACTCCCTTCCTTCTATTCATCAATGACTTTCTAAGCTGTATATCGAACTCCAACCACTCATATGCTGATGACTCCATCCTTCACATTTTCATTTGCTTCCTACCGCAATTACTTCAGCACACAATTACTTCAGCACACAAGGGATCAGGCTATGGCAAACCTAATGTCTGACTTGGCTCATATCTCTGATTGGCGTACAAGTAATCTTGTTGCTTTTAATGCTCCAAGGACTCAGTTCATACATTTTTCAACCCATCAAAATCTTCTGTAGAAGTATCTTCTAATTTTTAACAAATCCAACTCAATCCTGCATCTTTAAACATGCTTGGGATTTCATTCTCTCGGGATTTCTTTGGGAAAGATCATATTGCCTCTCTTGTAAAATCTACTTCCAAGAGATTAGGTGTGCTAAGCTGACTCCTTGTCTTCTTTACCCCTTCACAGTTGTTGACTTTATACACGAGTTTTATTCAACTCTGTGTAGAGTACAACTCCCATGTTTGGGGAGGCTCCCCACACACCGCATTTCTCAACAAGGTGGAGTCAAAGGCTTTTTGTCTTATTAACTCTCTTCCTCTTACAGGATCCCTTCAACCTCTGACTCTTCACCTCACTGCTGCATCTTTGTCTGTCATATATCGCTACTTCAATGATCACTGTTCCTCTGAACTGTCTGTTTGCATCCCTCCACCACTCTGGCGGGAGCGTAGCACCCGTCTAGCAACAACTTCTCATCTTTTTTCTATCCAACTCTCTAATGCAAGAGTTACCCATGTCTCCCACTCCTTCATGCATGGAACAGGTCAACTCTGGAACTGTCTCTCTCTGTCTATATGACCTCCAGTCTTTCAAATGCAGTGTCAAGACATCTCGAAATGAACAGATCTTGAATTTGGCTCTATGTTATCTTGTTAATTTTTCATTTTTTCTTGGAGGGAACAACCCTATGGGCTTCTGGCCAGGTTCCTTCTTCCTTGCATTAAAAGAAATAAGTATATACTGGTTCGCTTGCAGTAATTGACCGCACCATCTTCACCTGAGTGTGCACTAGATTTCATGTGGATGATGTCATGTGATGATCTCCATGATAAGTATCACTATGCAGTCTTACCATGCACAGCTGGCAGTCCACCCACACCACAGGTTCCTCGTTGGTGTCTGGACCAGGTTGACTGGAACCTCTTTCGGGACCTACGAGTTCTTCAGTCACGGGAGGAAGAGTTTCTCAGTGCTAATGCGGCTGTACAATATTACACCTCTAATCTTTACCAACCAGGTGCGAGGGCAAATCCCAGAACAGCTGGCTACTTTCTTCGTAGGCCTGTGCCATGGTGAAACAGCGAGTGTGCAGCCGCTCACAAAGCCTACAGAACTACACATTCTCTGTAGCCTATCCACTTTATGTAAATACTGCATACTGCAGAGTCTGCATCTGAAGGTATGGTTCCATCATGGCTGTTCAGAATAAGGGTAGACATCATCAAGAATGCACAGCACTGCTCTTGGACAGTCTATGTTTCTTTTATTAATCCTTCTCTCCTCTATCCCAGGTTTCAAAGTGGGTGTGGAAGGTACAAAGGAAATATTCATGAAACCCACCAGTGCTGATGATCAATCTCCATATTGTGCCAAAATCTATAGAGGCTACTTCTACTTTTGGTGAACAGTTCACTACTTTTCCTAGGAGAGATCCTTCAGTGCATATTTTGCTGAATATTTGCCTCAGAAGAAATTCGGGTTAAATTTTCAGTTTTGAGGAAGGGAGACATACAACACCTAATACAGCATGAGAGAAATGAGAGCTGCCTTTGCCTTCTGGAGGGATATAGCTGCAGGACACGATGGTATTCAATATGCCATGATTCTCCTTCTAGCGGAGGAGACCCTGGCCTTCCTATTGGCCATGTTCAACATAGTGTGGAAGGAGGGGATCCTGCCAGCTAGCTGGCAACTGCCGATAATCATCTCGATATCGAAGCCAAGGAACGACCAATTCATAGTGTCAAATTCCCACACAATCTTTTTGACATCTTTCATTTGGATATTGTATGAAAAGATGGTGACTGCGCCTGGTTTGTTATTTAGGCAATTGTGGATTTTTATCTAAATGCCAGTATGTTTTTAGGCAGATGGGATCCACTATGGATAATGTTCGCCATGAGTCATCCACCTGCACCGCAAATGGATCCAAACAGCACCACGTTACGGTATTTTTTGGCCTGGTGAAGGCGTATGAAACAGCTTAGTGCCATAGCATTTATTCCAGTCTCCATTTTTACGATCTTTGGGATCACTTATCCACTTTTATCCAGAACTTCCTATGTGAGAGGAAGTTTCAGGTGTGTGTTTGGGATGAGCTCTCTCTCTCTCTCTTGTACACTCAGGAGGAGAGAGTGCCACAGGGGAGTGTTTTGGGTGTGGAATTATTCGACTGTGAGGGGTCTTACCAGATGGAATGAAAAGCACCCTCCTTGTGGATGACTTCTCTGTCTCATTTGCTGCATCCTAAATGTCGGAGGTAGAGCGCTGACTGAAACTTGCAGTAGGCTGAACCTTTCCCTGGGCTCAGATTAGCGACTTTAGGGTTCTCTTCATCAAACCTTTGTTAGTCGCCGGCGTTGAGTGACGGACTCCCTCCAGTGCCAGTGTCGGAGATGTCAAATTAATGCAATTTGTAAAACCCTGTGAACAAAATATGGAACAGGAACGAAGGTCACTGGTATGTTTGTAAGACCCTATTCTGCCATCCTAAGCACTCAGGCGGTCAGTTTACCCCAGATGTTTTCATCCATATGTTTACATGTTAATGGCACATACACAGTAATTTTATGAATTTTTCCACTCAAGATACCGAATCATAGGATAGGTTTAAGATGCTAAAAAAAAAAAAAAATGCGAGGTGCGCCAGATGATTCTCTTCAGATTATTAAAAGGAAGATGTCGATTGTCGAAAAAAAAATATGGACTCGGGGCCAGCCTGGGGTGCATGCAGATATATTAAATAACTGCCTTTGGAGGGTTAATACAGCTACAATGCACATGGGGTGCATCTTGATGAAGATTTGTTACTTAAACATCCAAAGGATTGCTTGTAAGGAAGAATGACGTTTTTAGACCTCACCTATGACCACTGTCTTACTTCTTGCCAGAAGGTTTTGAATCTTTTAAACTTTCCTGCTCATATTAGATGGGGTGCTGAGAGACATACCCTTCTCCTGCTCCATCAAGCTCTGGCGTTATCCATGCTGGAATATGCTTGTGAGGTGCACTCCTCAGCTATCTCTGCCTGGTTATGAGCCTTGGACTCTGTACATCATACAGACTTTCGTTTGGCTACAGGAACATTATTCATACATTCTCTGTTCCAATCCCGCTTGTGGATTTAGGGGTAATGTGGGTGAATCTATGGCGTTGGTCCCATATAGTGAGGTGCTGGTATAGAGTTCAGAGACTTCTTTGGACCCCAATATATAACTGTGTTTTTAGTTTTGCCCAGCACACTTTTTACGACCTCCATTCGCGATTTTCTCTCCCCTTGAGTTATCGGGCAAACGGTGTCATGACTGAACTCAGTCTCTCAGGTACTCCAGTCTAAGGTACAAAGACGTGTGTTGTTCCACCCTTGGTGTTTCCTGGTCAGATTTTGCCGGTATATCACGGCCTCTAAGTTTATTGCATCGGATGTGATGATCTGCACCTAGTTTTTAGCTCATGTTGCCTTAAATATTGGGTCTGTATCAGCATTTGGCTCAGAGACTGATATAGGTACTGGATCTGGAGTTGTCTTCTCTAATTTCAGCCTGGTTGGCACCCTACTTTCCTCAACCACAGTTTACACTGCTGGGCCGTCAGCATTTCTGATGTCTCTCTATTTTACCCTTATCTATGCGGCAAATAATTTTACTATATTTAGAGATTCCAGAGCAGCCTTATCTGCCCTTCAGCATTTTAACACTCCACACTCTGTGGTATTGGTAATTTTAGAAAAGCTCCTCCTCCCGGACCATCATGGCCAGAGACTTTCCTTTGTTGGGCCATGTTGGTCTGCAGGGAAATGTGCGGATGAGGCAACAAGGATAGCAGCTACCCTTGATGTTTCTATCAGACCTCTCCCTTAAAGAAATTACTTCCCTGTGATTAAGGCTTCTGTCCGGACCTCCTGAGAGCATGCATGGGATACACTTACTGTACCAAGCAAGCTACAGAAGGTGACGGTGGTAGTTAGTCCATGGATCAGTATAGCCATGTCCCATCACTAGGATATTGCTGTGACTTACCTATGGAGTGGTCATACGTCCCATGCACAGCCATCTCATTGAGGGAAGACACCATCTTCTAATTGTGAAAACTGGTCTCGTTGACTGTGCAATACCTCTTACTTGAGTGTCCTAATCTGTGGGATACCTCTGCAGGTTAAGTCGGGAGATGGTTCTTACTTTCTCTTCTCAGTCCTTCGTGAGGAGGCGTGTGATTCGGGGGGGTCGGGGGGGACATCTTGTTTGTTAAGGAAGCAGGCTTCCTCAGACAGCTTTAGCTTTTATGCCAGTTTTAACTGTTTTTCTTAATGCGTAATTTTATGGTGTGTCCTTGACGAAGTGCATGAACTTTAATGTTAGATGACTGTATTAATTTGTGTTATTATGTTGTTATCCCTATATATATAATTATATCTGTACATATAGCTCTCCTTGTTCTGCTTTTAATTTAATTTGTTGTACATTAGTAATAATATCTGTTGCTACGCTGCCAGGATCATTTTAGTGTAATCACTTAATCAGTCAAACAGCGTGGTGCTGAGTGGACATCAGTTGGTCATCTGCACTGATCCAGTGACCATGCCATGTTTCATTACTGTCCGGGTAATTTTGATTAATCAGACTGATAAACTCAAGATTTTTTCCCCAGGCTTTGGTGACACCTTAGGAGGAAAAGAACTTAAAACAAGCTTCGAACATCTCAGTATTTTAAGATAATGCAGCCGTCCAACCGGATAAGAGCCCCGAAATTCGCTAATTTGGAACGCTGAATTCAATTATGTTCAAATGCTGAATGAGATCGCATCCCAAAATTGGTGTAAGTGTGGATGAACTGTGATGAAATGAAGAAAATAAGCACCAAGTTTCATTGAAATGGATTCTCTTGTAACGAAAATATTTATATTATACTGGGGTAATGAAGTTAGTAGGGGAGTGAAAGATAAAAATGGTAGATTACTAGTTGAGCAGGGAGAAAAAGTGTGCAGATGGAGACAACACTTTAATGAACTGTTGAACATTGAGAATGAAAGTAATGCGAGTATAAGTGGCTGGGGAATGGCTGGTAGAACGAGGAAGACGAGAAAACAGGAAGAAATCAGTAGAAGGGAAGCTGTGGAAGCATTGATGAAAGTCAAATTGGGGAAAGCCTCAGGAATTGATGGAGTGTGTGGTTAAATGCTGAATCATGGGGGAGAGATAGTAGTAGAATGGACGTGGATGATGTGCAGATTGGCCTGGGAGGAAGGTAAAGTCCCGAATGATTGGAAGTCAGCTATAATTATTCCCCTGTACAAAGGGAAAGAGGAAAAAGAAGTTTGTGGTAATCATAGGGGCATTTATCTTCTTAGTGTAATAGGAAAAGTATACGGTAGGGTACTTATTGACAGAGTTAGGGAAATAACAGAGGAATTAGTTGGAGAAGAACCGAGAGGGTTTAGGAATGGAAGACGTTGTGTAGATCAGATATTCATTTTTAGATCTTTGGTGGAAAAGTGTCTAGAGAAGGGAAAGAAGTTATATGCGGCCTTCATGGATGTGGAGAAAGCATATGACAGGGTGGATAGACAAGGATTGTGGAAAGTATTAAGAATATATGGAGTAGATGGGAAGTTGTTAAATGCTGTGAAGAGTACGTACAGTATGAGGGTGCTAAGGCTGCAGTGCATGTGGATAGTGAACTGAGTGAGTTTTTCTATTTGAAGGTTGGACTGAATCAGAGAAGTGTCATGTCTCCATGGTTGTTCAATCTGTATATGGATTGGGTTATAAAAGAGATACAAGGTAGGACAGTGAATGTTGGAGTGGCCGTAATGAGAGAGGGCAGTGTTTGGAAACTCCTTGTACTGTTGTTTGCAGATGACACTGTGTTGTTAAGTGAAGACGAAGGGGAGCTGCAAGGCTTGATGGATGAGTTTGGGAGAGCGTGTAAGAAACGGAATTTAAAGGCGAATATAGGGAAGGGTAAAGTTATGGTCTTCGAGAGAGGTGAAGTCAGTGAATGTACAATGAGGTTGGATGATAAGGAAATGGAAAATGTGAGTACGTTTAAGTACTTGGGTAGTGTGACGAGTAAGGATGGAAGTTTGGAGGATGAAGTGCTTGAAAGGGTACAACAAGGAAGAGAGGTTGCTGGTTCCTTGAAAGCAGTGATAAGAAACAGGGAAGTGAGCATGGAAGTGAAAAAGTTATTACATGACAGTATTGTGATACCAACTCTGACGTATGGAAGTGAAGCTTGGACTTTGTTGGAGGGACACAAGTCAAGAGTGAGAACAATGGAAATGAGTTATCTGAGAGGAGCCTGTGGAGTCACATGGATTGACAGACTGACAAATGAGGGTGTGAAGGAGCGTTGTGGTATGGATGTGATAGGAAACATTAGGAGAAACACACTGAGGTGGTCTGGCCATGTGGAGAGGATGGAGAATGAGAGACTGATGAGGAGAGTGTATGTGAGTAAGGTGGAAGGGGAGAGAGGGAGGGGAAGGCCAAGGATGAGATGGAAGGATGGCATGGAGAGGTATATGAGAGAGGGGTGTGTGACCTGGGAGCAGGGCAGTGAAATGGCGGGGGACAAGGTGACATGGAGGCGATTTGTTTGTGACCACCCCGTATAAGGGATTAAGGCGTCTTGCAATAGATAGATAGATAGATTCTGGGGAATGAGAGTAATGAAACACCTCTGTATAAATCAAACCTGTGCCAAAACTAACCTCACAAGCAAAGCTGAGTCTCTTCCTCTCTCCCCCGGATATGCTCTTGCTCTCTCCACGGCTTCCAATGAGAGTGTGTTGGCAATTAAGCAGACCCAGCTGCAGAAGAGAAATGGGTAAAATATGAGTAGAAGCTATAGCAGAGAGAGAGAGAGAGAGAACACTGAAGCGGTGCCAAGGCACAGCAAACTCGTCCCCGGCAGTCATTTTAGTGCTGACATATAAACACAACAGGATATCTAGTCAAAGATATCACGTATCATATTTGGAGTAAATCGGGTGAAAATTGACGATTTTATTCCTATTTGAAATTTTAGGCCTGACTGGGGGTGATACCCCTGATGCAATGCTTCATGTTAGAGGATGTAGATTTGAAAGAGGCACCTTTAGGTTTTGGTTTCATGTCGAAATGACGGATTTGAAAAGAGTTACGGTAAGAAAAGAAAAATACTTTTTCTTTGGGCCTACAGTCTAGGGCTTGGCCCAACTCGGCCCAAAACTTAAACAGATGATCAGAAGGTCATAGCCCATCATCCCAGTAATTGTAGTTATAATCGCACTGGTAGTTTTTGCGTAAAGTTGTTAACAGACAGACAAACACAAACAAACCGATTGAAAACAATACCCGTTCCCAAGCCCCTCCGAGGCGGGGACGAGCAAACATGCAGAGTGAAGACTAACAGATTAAAGCAGAATGACACTAACAGCATAGGGGAACAAAATATGAGCGAGGTAATTCTTCAGAATGAGATTTAAATTGGATGAAAGAGAGTTGACACGAGATCAACAGTACTGTGGGGATTCTACCCTGAAACACCTGCTTGCAGTGTATCACCTAATCAAGAGAAACTTGGTGCTCATTTTCTTCATTTCATCACAGTTCATCCACACTCACACCAATTTTGGGATGCGATCTCATTCAGCATTTGAACATAATTGAATACAGTGTTCCAAACTAGCGAATTTCGGGGCTCTTATCCGGTTGGACGGCTACATTATCTTAAAATACTGAGATGTTCGAAGCTTGTTTTAAGTTCTTTTCCTCCTAAGGTGTCACCAAAGCCCAGGGAAAAAATCTTGAGTTTATCAGTCTGATTAATCAAAATTACCCGGACAGTAATGAAACATGGCATGGTCACTGGATCAGTGCAGATGACCAACTGATGTCCACTCAGCACCACGCTGTTTGACTGATTAAGTGATTACACTAAAATGATCCTGGCAGCGTAGCAACAGATATTATTACCAATGTACAACAAATTAAATTAAAAGCAGAACAAGGAGGGCTATATGTACAGATATAATTATACATATAGGGATAACAACATAATAACACAAATTAATACAGTCATCTAACATTAAAGTTCATGCACTTCGTCAAGGACACACCATAAAATTACGCATTAAGAAAAACAGTTAAAACTGGCATAAAAGCTAAAGCTGTCTGAGGAAGCCTGCTTCCTTATCAAACAAGATGTCCCCCCCGACCCCCCCGAATCACACGCCTCCTCACGAAGGACTGAGAAGAGAAAGTAAGAACCATCTCCCGACTTAACCTGCAGAGGTATCCCACAGATTAGGACACTCAAGTAAGAGGTATTGCACAGTCAACGAGACCAGTTTTCACAATTAGAAGATGGTGTCTTCCCTCAATGAGATGGCTGTGCATGGGACGTATGACCACTCCATAGGTAAGTCACAGCAATATCCTAGTGATGGGACATGGCTATACTGATCCATGGACTAACTACCACCGTCACCTTCTGTAGCTTGCTTGGTACAGTAAGTGTATCCCATGCATGCTCTCAGGAGGTCCGGACAGAAGCCTTAATCACAGGGAAGTAATTTCTTTAAGGGAGAGGTCTGATAGAAACATCAAGGGTAGCTGCTATCCTTGTTGCCTCATCCGCACATTTCCCTGCAGACCAACATGGCCCAACAAAGGAAAGTCTCTGGCCATGATGGTCCGGGAGGAGGAGCTTTTCTAAAATTACCAATACCACAGAGTGTGGAGTGTTAAAATGCTGAAGGGCAGATAAGGCTGCTCTGGAATCTCTAAATATAGTAAAATTATTTGCCGCATAGATAAGGGTAAAATGGAGAGCCATCAGAAATGCTGACGGCCCAGCAGTGTAAACTGTGGTTGAGGAAAGTAGGGTGCCAACCAGGCTGAAATTAGAGAAGACAACTCCAGATCCAGTACCTATATCAGTCTCTGAGCCAAATGCTGATACAGACCCAATATTTAAGGCAACATGAGCTAAAAACTAGGTGCAGATCATCACATCCGATGCAATAAACTTAGAGGCCGTGATATACCGGCAAAATCTGACCAGGAAACACCAAGGGTGGAACAACACACGTCTTTGTACCTTAGACTGGAGTACCTGAGAGACTGAGTTCAGTCATGACACCGTTTGCCCGATAACTCAAGGGGAGAGAAAATCGCGAATGGAGGTCGTAAAAAGTGTGCTGGGCAAAACTAAAAACACAGTTATATATTGGGGTCCAAAGAAGTCTCTGAACTCTATACCAGCACCTCACTATATGGGACCAACGCCATAGATTCACCCACATTACCCCTAAATCCACAAGCGGGATTGGAACAGAGAATGTATGAATAATGTTCCTGTAGCCAAACGAAAGTCTGTATGATGTACAGAGTCCAAGGCTCATAACCAGGCAGAGATAGCTGAGGAGTGCACCTCACAAGCATATTCCAGCATGGATAACGCCAGAGCTTGATGGAGCAGCAGAAGGGTATGTCTCTCAGCACCCCATCTAATATGAGCAGGAAAATTTAAAAGATTCAAAACCTTCTGGCAAGAAGTAAGACAGTGGTCATAGGTGAGGTCTAAAAACGTCATTCTTCCTTACAAGCAATCCTTTGGATGTTTAAGTAACAAATCTTCATCAAGATGCACCCCATGTGCATTTTAGCTGTATTAACCTTCCAAAAGCAGTTATTTAATATATCTGCATGCACCCCAGGCTGGCCCCGAGTCCATTTTTTTTTTTTTCGACAATCGACATCTTCCTTTTAATAATCTGAAGAGAATCATCTGGCGCACCTCGCATTTTTTTTTTTTTTTAGCATCTTAAACCCATCCTATGATTCGTTATCTTGAGTGGAAAAATTAATAAAATTACTGTGTATGTGCCATTAACATGTAAACATATGGATGAAATCATCTGGGGTAAACTGACCGCCTGAGTGCTTAGGATGGCAGAATAGGGTCTTACAAACATACCAGTGACCTTCGTTCCTGTTCCATATTTTGTTCACAGGGTTTTACAAATTGCATTAATTTGACATCTCCGACACTGGCACTGGAGGGAGTCCGTCACTCAACGCCGGCGACTAACAAAGGTTTGATGAAGAGAACCCTAAAGTCGCTAATCTGAGCCCAGGGAAAGGTTCAGCCTACTGCAAGTTTCAGTCAGCGCTCTACCTCCGACATTTAGGATGCAGCAAATGAGACAGAGAAGTCATCCACAAGGAGGGTGCTTTTCATTCCATCTGGTAAGACCCCTCACAGTCGAATAATTCCACACCCAAAACACTCCCCTGTGGCACTCTCTCCTCCTGAGTGTACAAGAGAGAGAGAGAGAGCTCATCCCAAACACACACCTGAAACTTCCTCTCACATAGGAAGTTCTGGATAAAAGTGGATAAGTGATCCCAAAGATCGTAAAAATGGAGACTGGAATAAATGCCATGGCACTAAGCTGTTTCATACGCCTTCACCAGGCCAAAAAATACCGTAACGTGGTGCTGTTTGGATCCATTTGCGGTGCAGGTGGATGACTCATGGCGAACATTATCCATAGTGGATCCCATCTGCCTAAAAACATACTGGCATTTAGATAAAAATCCACAATTGCCTAAATAACAAACCAGGCGCAGTCACCATCTTTTCATACAATATCCAAATGAAAGATGTCAAAAAGATTGTGTGGGAATTTGACACTATGAATTGGTCGTTCCTTGGCTTCGATATCGAGATGATTATCGGCAGTTGCCAGCTAGCTGGCAGGATCCCCTCCTTCCACACTATGTTGAACATGGCCAATAGGAAGGCCAGGGTCTCCTCCGCTAGAAGGAGAATCATGGCATATTGAATACCATCGTGTCCTGCAGCTATATCCCTCCAGAAGGCAAAGGCAGCTCTCATTTCTCTCATGCTGTATTAGGTGTTGTATGTCTCCCTTCCTCAAAACTGAAAATTTAACCCGAATTTCTTCTGAGGCAAATATTCAGCAAAATATGCACTGAAGGATCTCTCCTAGGAAAAGTAGTGAACTGTTCACCAAAAGTAGAAGTAGCCTCTATAGATTTTGGCACAATATGGAGATTGATCATCAGCACTGGTGGGTTTCATGAATATTTCCTTTGTACCTTCCACACCCACTTTGAAACCTGGGATAGAGGAGAGAAGGATTAATAAAAGAAACATAGACAGTCCAAGAGCAGTGCTGTGCATTCTTGATGATGTCTACCCTTATTCTGAACAGCCATGATAGAACCATACCTTCAGATGCAGACTCTGCAGTATGCAGTATTTACATAAAGTGCGTAGGCTACAGGGAATGTGTAGTTCTGTAGGCTTTGTGAGCGGCTGCACACTCGCTGTTTCACCATGGCACAGGCCTACGAAGAAAGTAGCCAGCTGTTCTGGGATTTGCCCTCGCACCTGCTTGGTAAAGATTAGAGGTGTAATACTGTACAGCCGCATTAGCACTGAGAAACTCTTCCTCCCGTGACTGAAGAACTCTTAGGTCCCGAAAGAGGTTCCAGTCAACCTGGTCCAGACACCAACGAGGAACCTGTGGTGTGGGTGGACTGCCAGCTGTGCATGGTAAGACTGCATAGTGATACTTATCATGGAGATCATCACATGAGATCATCCACATGAAATCTAGTGCACACTCAGGTGAAGATGGTGCGGTCAATTACTGCAAGCGAACCAGTATATACTTATTTCTTTTAATGCAAGGAAGAAGGAACCAAAGGTCAGAAGCCCATAGGATTGTTCCCTCCAAGAAAAAATAAAAAAAATAACAAGATAACATAGAGCCAAATTCAAGATCTGTTCATTTCGAGATGTCTTGACACTGCGTTTGTAAGACTGGAGGTCATACAGACAGAGAAAGACAGTTCCAGAGTTGACCTGTTCCATGCATGAAGGACTGGGATAGATGGGTAACTCTTGCATTAGAGAGTTGGATAGAAAAAAGATGAGAAGTTGTTGCTAGATGGGTGCAACGCTCCCGCCATAGTGGTGGAGGGTTGCTAACAGACATTTCAGAGGAACAGTGATCATTGAAGTAGCGATTTAAGACAGACAAAGGTGTAGCAGTGAGGTGAAGAGACAGAGGTTGAAGGGTTCCTGTAAGAGGAAGAGAGTTAATAAGACAAAAAGCCTTTGACTTCACCTTGTTGAGAAATGCGGTGTGTGGGGAGCCTCCCCAAACATGGGAGTTGTACTCTACACAGAGTTGAATAAAACTCGTGTATAAAGTCAACAACTGTGAAGGGGTAAAGAAGACAAGGAGTCAGCTTAGCACACCTAATCTCTTGGAAGTAGATTTTACAAGAGAGGAAATATGATCTTTTCCAAAGAAATCCCGAGAGAATGAAATCCCAAGCATGTTTAAAGATGCAGGATTGAGTTGGATTTGTTAAAAATTAGAAGATACTTCTGCAGAAGATTTTGATGGGTTGAAAGATGTATGAACTGAGTCCTTGGAGCATTAAAAGCAACAAGATTACTTGTACGCCAATCAGAGATATGAGCCAAGTCAGACATTAGGTTTGCCATAGCCTGATCCCTTGTGTGCTGAAGTAATTGCAGAGATGGATGCGGTAGGAAGCAAATGAAAATGTGAAGGGTGGAGTCATCAGCATATGAGTGGTTGGAGTTCGATATACAGCTTAGAAAGTCATTGATGAATAGAAGGAAGGGAGTTGGTGACAGGACAGAACCCTGAAGAACACCACTACTGGTAGCTCTATGAGAGAAGTGGTGGCTGTCTGCAACAGCTGCTATAGAATGAACAGAATGGAAGCTAGAGGTGAAGGCACAGATGGAAGGAGAGAAACCATCTGAGGGCAGTTTGGAGGTTAAAGATTTATTCCAGACTCTCTTGAAAGCCTTTGAGATGTCCAATGCAATGGCAAAGCTTTTGCCAAAGCCCCAAAAGGAGGATGACCAAGAATCTGAGAGGTAGGTGAGAAGATTGCCAGTGGAGCACCCCTGGTAGAATCCATACTGACAATCGGAAATGAAGGTTGTAACAGGAAAGGCACTTTGTTTTACTTATATATATTTATATATATATATATATATATATATATATATATATATATATATATATATATATATATATATATATATATATATATATATATATGCCATGAATAGAATGAGAAACATTAGAAAAACACGATGTTAAAGTAATTAGGCGATTGTTAAAGGGCTCGAGGTGGTTACCCAACTTTGAGACTGGTTGACTGGGAGCAATTGTCCAGCAAGAATGAAAGGTACAATTGACAGACATAGGCAAGAGTTTACCTAAGTAAGGGTGTGAGCACAGAATAGTTCTTTAGGACAACAGGAGGGACCCATGTGGACTGGATATAACCCCCCAGAATGGATGCCCTCCATTCAAATTCCTGATGAATATGAACAATCGGGGCTACTGGCAAACTAATCCATTAAGGTCCTTTCAAAGGCCAAAGGCAATTTGAGGGAGGTAGACATTACACACTATGTATTTACTCCCCAGTGCCATTTGGGCAGACAATAGGAAGAATGGTGTTACAAGCACATCAAAATGGCAGAAGATGGCACACGCCCTGATGATCATCTACAGTGTTGATGGTGATAATATACCAGTATATTCCCCTCAGTGGGGAAAATATCTGGTCCCTCAACAAAGTCTTATGCCGACAAATGCAGACAGGATGGGTCTCAGCTAAGAGAAGTTGAAGCTCTTCCCAGAGACCTCTCAGGTCTCTACAGTTCTATTGTATGATTATGAATGTTTTCTATTACTTGTGGGTCCAGCTTTTAGGCAGCCCCATTCTTTGCCGAATAGAAAACACTCTGTTTGGACACACTGCAGGTGGGTGGCAGTGGTGACCCAGAGGGCCCAACAGCTGGTTTCCTTTTTTATGTGATGAGGTTTGGAAAGCAACATGATGCTGCTTCCCTTTCCTCTCACCCCTTACTACCTGCCACCTACCATTAGGAGGTGATGATGCAGAGGTGACTGGTGGTGGTACAGTCAGTCTAGGCTTGGTAGCATACAAATTGGTAGCCCTAACAGAGACAACCGCATTATTAAATGAGTCACAACCTTGTCAAGTGGGGTAGGAGCAGCCCTCTTACTTCTAATATCAAGCTCAGAGGATGCACAAGGCAGCAGCGTACATCTGGCTGTTGATGTCCTTGCCAGGACTGTGAATGCAGCCTGCAGGGATGCATGGAAGTGGGAAGACAACCCTGCTCACGAGTGATCTCCCCATGGAGGAGACACTGTCCACCAAAGTTGTTGCAATAACAGAAGCTCCCCTTGACTGGAATGCCTGTGACGAATGAATGCATTGAGAGGCAGGAGGAGCAATAGGATTTGTTCTATTGCATTGCTCTGCCTCCTGCCAACATGACAGAGTGGAAACAAAGGTGATCTTAGGAGGATTAACACCCTCCTGACCTTGTCCTTTGCCGCTGCAAAAGAAAGTCGTTCATGGGTTTGGACTGATAGGACCTCACTCTCAAATTTCTACTGATCATTTTGGGTGTAGGGAAGCTGAATGAGCACCACAGCAGTTCACATAAGAGGGAGGGGGGGCAATCAATCTCACCATGATAATCATCAGCACAGTTGTCACACTTATGGGGAACCTTGCAATTTTTTACTTTAGGACCGACTGACATACTCAAACCTCTGGCAATGGAAACATCTCCTCAACCTTGGCATACAGGACCTAACCCAAAGATGGTAGAAAGCTGTGTTGAGGACATTAGGCAATATATTGAGTCAACTATCTTAATAAGAGATGGTGTGTGTGTGTCTAAAGGTCCCCTTTACTCACTTCCTGATCCTTTCACATTTCACCTTTGCTGGTTTGGCAGCCCCTCTAGGAGGTCCTCTTCAGAGTATCCAAGAAAATCTATGGAGAAGAGTACTCCCTTCGTCTGGTTCATGGTGCTATGACAGGTGACCACCACTTTTCTGGAAGTCAAATTTTTCATGGCATGGCTGCAAGCAATTTCACTGGAATCCCTGACCTCAACAAGAAGTGATCCTTCTGCCTGTAGGACAACATTTTCAGATGACCCACAGGCCTTGACCAGGTCACAGTGAACTTTAAACATACTTTGGTCTTAAAAAAAAAAAAAAAAAAACTCAGCCAGTTTCAAGATGGAGAACTTCTCATAGTCATCTAGTATAAAGACAACAGGAATCATCTCACTGGTAGAACAGAATGTTTTCTTAGAGGGTTTGGTGCCTCTTCCTTGAGAACTCCACTTTCCCTTGTTTCTAGTAGCCTGATATGGTTCAAGTGTTATCATGCTCAGCACATCAGTAGGAGTGTCCTGCTAGCACCTTATAACCCCTAGAGCAGGGGTTCTTAACCTCGGGTCCATGGACTGGGGGTCCATGGATGGGCTTCAAGGGGTCCGTGAAAGTCAAAATAATTGAGAACAATTTAGTGATATTGCGCAAAGCTGTTTAGTATCATTAGCTGCCCCCTTCCCCCCCCCCCCAGAAAAAAACTCGAAGTCTTGAAGAATTCTGGTGTTTGTTAACGCAAACCTACCCTCGTCTGGCAAAGCGAGCTATGGGTGCTCTGATTCGGTTCGCTACTACATACCTTGGTGAGTCAGGGTCTTCAGCGATTGTTTCTATCAAAAAGAAAAGTCGAAATCAACTGGATGTCGGTGATGACATGTGTGTTGCCTTGTCAAAGACCACTCCACAATTTCTTCTTTTTATTCAGTTCAAACAACAACACTCTCATTGAAATGAACTTCTGAGCAGAATTAAAGTTTTGTTTTGTTTAATTTGCATGAGTTGGATGTATTTCATTTTTTCATCGAGTGGCCATTAGTTTTTGCATGAAAAAGAGTGAGAAACATAATTCATTGTAAAGACTGTTTTATACTTTGTGTATGTCATACACTGCATGACGTAGTTTTCAGTAAAGTATATTCATTGCATGTAAAATGCCGTGTTCATGTGCTTTTGTGCATTTTTGAAGGGAAGGGGTTCATAGCTTTCACCAGATTCTCGAAGGGGTCCGTGACTCAAAAAAGGTTAAGAACCACTGCCCTAGAGCCCGTGGAAGGACTGGCGACTCCTGGAATGGGTAAGTCATTTGAGGATCCAATAGATCTGCAGGGTTTGTCAACAGGAGATTCAGATTCAGGATCCCTTGGAATGCCCAGGGTCAGCAGGAGGAGAAATGTGGCTGATAGATGATTCGTGGGCATGACCACATTGCACACTAGGATTAATGTTGGAGGATGATTGTGCCATATAATTATAAGAAGTGATTTCAATACCCTACTCTCTTACAAAGGAGCCTAACAAGGGGAGGCAAAACGGCAAGTTGTTGAACACCTAACAGCCCCAGGGGGAATGGAAGAGAATACATGGGTAACCACCATACAACCAGTTAGCAGCTTTTGACCAATAGAGTGCTACGCCATATGGTACCCACTTGACCCTGACCAAAGAAATGCCAGCCGATTGAATTGGTCAAGCTGTTCATCTAGCCACACCAATCAATCAAAGACGCATGTCGCAAAGCAATGGGGCGCATCATGTGGCATCACCCACCCACCAGGGAATTTGTCTCTTTAGCATCATGGGATGCCACACACAGAAAAACATGTGGGGGAGCGAGGCAACATCATTGACCAAAGATGATCGGGGCAGGGTGACAATACCTGGTGATGGTTGTGGAGCACTTTGTCCACGAGACTGACGGATGTCAGTCCTAACTAAGCAGCCAGGCAACCAAAATAAGGGCTCCCACACACCACGCTGCAAGGCCCACAACCACTGCAAAGTAGCTTCCCTTTGGTGGGGAGTGTATGTCTCATTAAAATCCAAGGTTGGAGAGTTTTTCAAATGCAGTATATGACTGACATAGACTGAAGTACGGACTTTCATTTAAATCCATTCATTAATAACGTTTGTATTGTCATTATTCTTAAACCTCATTGTAGTGAATCACCATGCGGCTACATGAAGTAAGTTGGTTAAAAAAAATTTATGCCTATTGGTTACCTTTACTGTTCTAGTAAGAGTGTAGGAGTGAGTCAAGAGTGTGATTTTCCAGTGGTTATTTAATTTTATATATCAAAGCAAGGATTGCTGAGATACAAGCAAAGATAATAGTGATTCGTGATGGGTGGGTGATATCAAATCTACTGTGTTGATGATGTTGTGCTGCTTACTATTAACGAAATGATTTTTTGAAGATGTTCAAAACGTTGAAAACAGAGTGACAAAGTCTGAATGAAAGTGGATGTTAGAGTAAGAACATGGTTGTTGAGAAAGAAGGGGAGACGGCGTAATATGCTGGTTAATGGAGAGAGATTAAACGAGGTGGAAGATTTTAGGTTCATAAATACAATAATAGACCGTAGAAGCAAATACTGAAAGAAAATGGAGAATAGAGTGTCACATGAAAGCCATATGGCTGTTGCTGTAAAGACCCTGTCAGCATCACAGCCCAAAGGACAGATCATTTTGCCATGGTAGATCCCCGTCTTCACCCTTTTGTCTGAGATGATCGATAATGGAAATCTCTTGCAAACGGATGAACGACTGGAAGCTTGATACAAGTGCTCTAACCTGGATCGACTTATCTCTAAATAAAGGATAATAAATCAGCCCTGTTAGAACATTGACACTGACCCATTTACCTCCTTCCATATCTCTTTTCTTCCTCGTATTCTTGCTGTCTTTACCATGTACCAGATCGTAACCCCTACCAACAAATCCACAATCATGCTGATTGATGCAGGAAGTGCTTACACCACCATCAGCTAAAACGGCGCTTGAGCACCAGTTCTCTTTCAACCTTTCAACGACCGACAGCGAGATCAATGCCTGGACAAATATTCCCAGCCTAGGACCACAACTTTGATAATAATACGTGCCTTCAACCAGAACTTTGATAATAACACATCCATTGGTCCATAACTTTCATAATAATACATGCATTGAATCAAAACTTTGTTAATATTTTTTTTAATGCAAGAAAGAAAGAACCAAAGGCCATGAACCCACAAGCCGTTCCTTCCAAGAAAAAACAAAAAACAATACAATAGAGAGCCAAATTCAAGACCTGTTCATTCCGAGATGCCTGGACACACTGCGTTTGAAAGACTGGAGATCATAGGAAGTAGGAAATACAGACAAAGGGAGACAGTTCCAGAGTTGACCTGTTGCATAAATGAAGGACTGGGAGTGACGGTTAATTCTTGCATTAGAGAGTTGGAGAGAAAAGGGATGAGAATTTGTTGCTAGACGGGTGCTATGCACCCACTGTAGAGGTGGAGGGATGGAAGCAGACAGCTCAGAGGAGCAGTGACCATTGAAGTAGCGATGGAAAAGAGATAAAGATGCAACAGTGCGGGGAAGAGACAGAGGTTGAAGGGAGCCAGTAAGAGGAGGAGAGCTGATGAGACGAAAAGCCTTTGACTCCATCCAATTGAGAAAAGCTGTATGTGGGAAGCCTCCCCACACATAAGAGTTGTACTCTAAACAGGGACAAATAAAATCCGTGTATAAAGTCAACAGGTGTGCAGGGGTAAAGAAGGTACGGAGTCGGCTTAAACACCTAATCTCTTGGAAGCAGATTTTACAAGAGATGCAATATGATTTTTCCAAGATAAGTCCTGAGTGAATGAAACTCCAAGCATGTTCAAGGATGATGCAGGACTGAGCTGGATATTATTAAACATTAGAGGGCACTCCTGTGGAAGACTGTGTCGGGTTGATAGGTGTAAAAACTGAGTTTTTGATGCATTAAAGACAACAAGATTATTTTTACCTCAGTCAGAGATACGAACCAAGTCAGACATTAGGTGTGCCATAGCCTCATCCCTTGTTTCCTGAGGTAACTGCTGAGATGGACGTTGCGGGAACCGAATGGAAAGGTGAAGGGTGGAATCATCAGTGTACAAGTGGATAGGGTTATTTGTGCAGCTTAGAAGGTCATTGATGAATAAAAGGATGAAAGTTGGTGATAGGACAGAATCCCAAGGAACACCACTGTTGATAGATCTAAGAGAAGAACGATGGCCCTCTACAACAGCAGCTATAGAACGGCCAGAAAGGAAGCTATAGATGAAGGTACAGATAGAAGGATAGAAACCGTAAAAGGGTAATTTGGAAATTAAAGATTTATACCAGACTTGGTTGAAAGCCTTTGAGATGTTAAGTGCAATGGCAAAGCTTTCGCCAAAGTCCCGAAAGGAGTCTGAAAGGTAGGTGAGAAGATCGCCAGTGGAGCATCCCTGGAGGAACCCATAATGACGATCAGAAAGAAGGTTGTGATATTGACTCAAAAACTTTTGACACACAGGATGTTAAAGCAATTGAACGATAGTTAGAAGGTTGGGAACGGTCACCCTTCTTTGGGACTGGCTGAATGAGAGCAAACTTCCAGCATTGGTCCATAACTTTGATAATAATACATGACTTGGATCAAAACTTTGATAGAACAAATGCATTGGTTCATAGCTTTGATAACACATGACTCTGACTATAGATTCAAGAACAGCACATGACCACAACTCTGATAATAACACATGCCTTGGACCAAACCTTTGATACACATGCCTTGGACCATAACCTTGATACTATAATACGTCTTCAACCATAACTATGATTATATCACATGCCTAGGACCACAACTTTGATAATAACACATGGCTTGGACCAGAACATTGATGATGAAATACCGAGAACTCTGGCTCCGACCTGTTGATACAATGCGTCATTCAGTATGCCACTGTCAGGCATTATGCATGGATTGGCCATACAACTTCCATGATAGTACAAGGTGCTCTAGGTCATTAAGGATAGAAAAGATGTAGGCTTGTTCACCAGTTGGAGAAGTGAAAGGAAAGGAGAGCCAAAGGTGGTGGTGAACATTGAAATCTCCTAGAACGGAGATTACAGAGAAAGGAGAAATGGATAGAATATGTTCTATTGTAGAAATAAGATAGTCAAAGAATTTTTGATAGTCAGCAGAATTAGGGGATAAGTAAACAGCGCAGATGTTTTTAGTCAGATAATGACAGGAAAGCCGAAGCCAGAGAGCAGAGAATTCAGAAGAATCAAATTCAGGAACACGAGAGCAAGATAAGTCGCTGTGTACATATACACAACAGCCACCTTTGGCTTTGAAATGAGCATAGACAATGTAGGAGGATACAACCAGTTTCGAGTTGTATCCCCCTGAATATCCGTGATCTTGAGATTGACCTTTCAAGGTCACTTAAAGTCAAAGGTCTTGGTGCCAAATGAAAGCCTATAGAGAGTTCCTGTTTGCTGATAATAGTAAATATCTCTATCTTTAACCGGTTTCAAGTTATTGCCCTCTGAAAATCCATGACCTTGATTCTGACCATTTCAGAGACCCTGGATTACTCCAAAATTTAATCAATTCCTCTTGGGACCAATGCCCATATATCCTAAAAGTTTCATGTAATTTCTTTCTGTCGTTTTTCCGTAATGTTGCTAACAAACAAACAAACAAATAAACAAACAAACTCGACCAAAATGATACCTCGCCGGACTCCTTCCGGGCGAGGTAAGAAAATTTGCTAGTGCGAATTATTTCAACCCCGAGCCTTCCTTGCATTTCTTGACTGTCTAATAATGAACAGTAGCGTCCTATGTGCAAACTATTTCATTGTTAACCCCTTCGATTCGATGGTGTATTATATCTTTTATTCATGCTACCGTCAGTCGAGTTAGCGTAGCATTGACAGAATCCCTAAGTACGAGTAATACGGTTAGCGAAGGGTATACCTATACCCTACGTTCAAAAAGGCTTCCCTAAGCTGAATAAAATCGTTTGTAAAGAGGAAGAATAAAAGAGGAAGAAGATATCAGACTTAAGAAGCTAATAAACAGCTTTATAGTGAAAACATGTTAAGTGAATGCGTGTTAAACGTGAAATTACTGTACAAAAACTAACCTCATTGATGACCTCAGTAACTCTCTGAAGACGTTCCTCGTTCGTCAGGTGAGGTGCCATCCTCAGCATTGCCTTGGAGGAGGTAGTCACAGTTTCATAACACTGACATCATACGGCTAAGAGGGGGTAGTTACAGTTTCCATATACTGATATCTTACGAGTAAGAGAAAATGGTCACAGTTTCCATACACTGACATCATGCTTGTATGGCTAAGAGAAGATGGTCAAAATTACCATACAATGAAATCCTATGGCTAAGAGGAGGTGGTCACAGTTACTATATACCGACACCATACAAAAAATAACTATTGTTCTTGCATCTTACCTTGAAACAGTTATTCATCCTTTTGCACCCTGTTTCTCATGGCTTAGTGACAGAGGCAGAGGATACTACGGCTATGAATCCTTTTCATATTTTTCGTGATTAGCATCGTAATGTAGTATTAATTATTTGTTATAATTCAGCACTGAAGATGGAGAACTGGCAACTTTAGTGTAGATATGTGATAAGATTAAGATACTTCATTTCTGCATCCAAGACTTACTGCTCCCTTACCACACTTTCACCCCTTTCTTTATCCCTTCATTAAACACTCATCTTCCATGATCTCTCACTAAATTCTTGCTATTCTTTGTGTTCCCTCATCAAAACTTCACCCTAACCCAACCCTCACTCCCTCACCCTGACGCAGACCTCACTCCCTCACCATGATTCAAACTTCAACCTGACCCAAACCCCACTCCCACACCCTCCATCCCCTCCCTTACCGTCTCCTTAATCTCCACTCCCTCACCTTCCATCAACCCCCAGTCCCCATCCTCCCACCAACATTCACACTCTCACCCGCCTCCCAACTCTTACACCCTCACCGTGACCCAAACACACTCCCTTGCTGTGACCCAAACCCCACTCCCTGATCCTATCCAACCCCTACTTCCTCACCCTGACCCAACCCTCACTCCCTCATCCTGATCCTGTTCCTACTCTCATACCCTGATCCAACTCCCAAACCCTCATCCTCTCCATCCCCTACTCTTTTATTCTAACCCACCCCCACTCCCCCACTCTTCGCCAACACCCACTCCCCCACCCTCCTCCAGCACTAATTCCTTCACCCTCCTCCAACATTCACTCCCTCACCCTCCTCCAACACTCATTACTTGACCTTCCTGCAACGCCCATCTCCTCCTCTTCCTCCAACACCTACTCCCTCACCCTCCTCTTGATGGTGATCATCTGACGCTCCAGCTCGCATCTCATTCGTTGACTTTGAGTGTGACGTCATTCTCCCCCACCGTCTCCCATCGCCAGAGAGGGACACCCCATTCATGTAGCGTCTCAAAATCTTCTCCAGCAAGTCGGACTTCGCTTCATTCTCAAAGTTTCGGTATTCATTATATGTGAATATATAGTTTATTCTAATTAGCCCATTCCTTGCCTTTCTATAGAGATTATTCTACGGATTTTCTCTACAGACTGTGCCTCATATTACCATTCATCTGTCTTTATTCACTAGCTTGCATCGCCTATATTTACCTTACTTCTCAGCCACCCCACCCACCACTCACCACTCACCTCATTTTCTTCACCCGAATCATTTCTTTCATATTTGCCTCCATTGTGCATATTCACCCCCATTACCACTGTAAATATTTCCTATTCCCTCATTCTCACATTGTATATAAACATTTTCATTCTCATCACTATTTATAATCTTTCCCACTTCACTACGTGTCATATTTCGCAAAAACTAAGCTCTCTCCCCTACGCGAGCGACAAGACACTGAAAGTGAGGAGGTAGATCCAAATGATGACGATTCAGTGACTTACCTTCGTAGTGGTCTATCGTAGCAAAAATATTCTTCATGTACTCAGACAACTCCTAAAGCTGAACTCCCTCATACCATTCTCACTACCACCACCACCACTACTACCACCGCTACCACTGCTACTACTCCTTCTGCTCCAGAGAACCCAGATATTTTTCCTCCAGATAAAATAACTCCAGATACACCTTCACCTTTGGATGACTCTCTAGAACTTCCCTCTACCCCTTCTCTTCCCACTTCCCACACTATCTCTGCTACGACACTTCAGCTCCCAACTCACCCACATATAACTATCATTACCTTCACTATCAACCAACTACTTCAGTTACTTCCACACTCACTCAGTCTCACACTCTTCCAACCATGGCGAATCAACCCCCCCCCAATTCCACAGTCAGTATATTTGGACGACGCTAACCGCCCAAAATTTACGGGCGAGGATAATTCAGTGTCAATCTACGACTTCCTCAGAGAGATCGAAACAGACATTTTCAATTGACAAATCACAACTGAACCCCCTAAAGCCTCTTATCTTACGGATCGGTTACACCAGGGCAAGTCACCAATAGGAGCCGCGATTCGTGCGGGCCATTTTGAGGACTGTCGAACATTTAATGAATTAACTTTTAAGCCAACAGTTAATACAGCTCTATTGTCAGCATTCAAGTGTCGCATCTCTCATTGGCTTCGCTAATTTATTAAAACAAATGGAGGAGGATATGAATGTCCCACCTAAAGGTGCAAAATTATATGAGGCAGCAGCTGTGATGAAGGCTACTAGTTCAGAGATGCGCCAGTTGTTCCGTGGCACCCAGTGGGTAAAAGACATTAATGGAACCCTTATGATTTCACTAAACGACTTTGGAGATTTGCTGGGTTACCTGAGATTTATGAATTGGCTAGACACAAAACAGAAAGAAGTAGCCCTACAGATAGGTTTCAGTCCGGGAGATAAAATTCTTAACATCTCAAAGGCCATCCAGAAAAGAACAGGATCGAATTTCACTCGTCAGACCACTACTCGCCCCTCGGTCTTGCAGGTTTTCCATACCTCTGTCCCCGCTGCAGGGGGTCACCTTGACGTGGTGGCAGGGCTTGAAGCGTGGTTGGCGGTGCCACTTACTTTGGAGGCATGCCCACTTTTGTATGGTTTGGCATTTGTTGGCCTTGTGAACTAGGCACCCCCTACATCTCTGGTAGAGAAGGCCTGCTGGTGATGTTAGTCCCAACCCATTTTCCATCTAGGGTGGGACTGTTGTCTCCCCACGTGTTTGCCGTGCGTGGCGTCCCGTAATGCTGGGAGATGGGAGTCCTGGAGGTTAAGCGATGCTGCATGATGCACCCTGCACCTAGCAATACACCTGTTTGGTCCCTTATTCTGGCTAGACGGGTGGCCTGGTTGGGCCTGACCAGGTCAATCGGCTGGTCATGTGTTGGCTAGGGTCAAGTGGGCACTGGGGGGCCTGGTGGCTCCTACTGTCCTGGAGTCACCCTTGCCCAGGTCCCCTGGTGGTTACCCGCGTATACTCTCCTGCTACCTCTGGGGTCGCCAGTGGTGTTATCTCTGGGATATGACCTCCTCTTGTTGGGCTCCATGGTGGGTGGAGGGGTGGGGGAATGAAGTTTCTGTTGTATATTAATGGATTATTTAAGAAAAAATACTGTTGACAACACCTCATCTGTCCCTGGTAATTCTGTGGAATCGTCCTCTTTAATTGCCACGTTAAAGCCTTTCCAGGTCCTGACGGACTATCCTCCTCTGACCCAGCATTCAACTGGGAATAGGAGAAGGTCATGTCGGGTTGGTTTGGCTCCGGGGTTCAGTCCGGAAGAGAGTGAGCCTGAGACCTTCACTAAGTATCTAGTACTGAAACCCTCTGCTGGTGGTTCAGTGCTGGATATAGATATTTTTGAACTGCACCGAACCATTGTTTCTGCTTGTGGCCGTGAACCGGTGATCTCAACCCAGGGGGATGGTAGCCTACTTATTGAGGTGTCCTCCCCAGCAGAAAGCTCCCGTCTCCGGAATCTGACCTCCATATCTGGCAATAGTATGTCCTGTGTACCCCATGGCACCTTCAACCAAAGTAAGGGGGCTATTTACTCTCGGGACCTCCTGCAGTACCTGAGTCACAGTTATTAGAAGAACTATGCTCTTATGGTGTTGTAAAGGTTGACCGGGTACAGAAAAAGATCAATGGTATTCTGACCCCGACTCCGACGCTGTTTCTGACCTTTGACTGCTTAACATTGCCTGCTTCCGTGAAACTTGCTTGGCTCTCTCTGCCTGTGAAGCCTTATGTTCCGAACCCAAAGCGGTGTTTCCACTGTCATGGGTATGGGCATGTTAGCAAATTTTGCCAACGTGCACTGGCTGGCCATCCTGGTGTTTGTGCCTCCTGTGGCGAAATGAGTCATACCAGTGATTGTCTAGGACCCCTTAAATGCTATCACTGTGGGGGTCCTCATGCTGTATTTTCCAAAAACTGTCCTCGCTACTGCCTTGAAAAGGAGGTTTTGAGCATTCACGCACGTGAGAAGGTTTCCTTTCCAGAAGCAAAGAGGAGGGCCCAGACTCTCTTCTTTCAGCCTGGAGTTTCTTATGCTTCTGTACTTTCTGGGGCGCCAGTAAGTTGTTCTGTGTCCCAGAAGTTGCCACGACCACAGTGACCATTTCCCCACCTACTGAATTGGCGGATGTTAACCCTGGAATTACTAATACGTGTGTGACTGATGCTCGTCCACCCACTGCTCCAACGGTCTCTGCCTCCACTTCAGTGGCTGATGGTTTGTGTACTTCTGTGGTGGTGGCAAATGTACATGTTGACGAGACTCATCCCCCCTTGTCCAGTATGGACGAGGCTCCTTCTGTACCTGGCAAACGTCACTGTAATTCGTCAGAGTCCTCAGAGCCTGAAAACCGGCCACCTAAGGTCTCTGTTGTCGAACCTTGTATCAACCTCTCTACTGTTCCCTCTGCCTCAGAGGCTGAGGGGTCTAGCCAAATGGAAGCTGCTGCTGCTGGTTCGCCTGTAGTCAGGTCCCTACCTGGGGATGGTGTTGGAGAGACAGTTGGTGAGTCTGCTCTGAAAAATACAATGTTATCCTCGCAGAGTTCTAATCCTGTCGACTCTTTCCACTTATGGAGCTTCTAATGGTGCCGCTGGGCATCCCACATCACCCAAGGTGGCCTCCAAGCCTCTTTCCAAGCCGAATGTTAATCCGTCTCAAAGGAAGAATGTTGCAAAACTTTCCTTCTTCCACGTCCTCACGTTTGCCCACGGATGTTCGACATAAAGTGCGGGTTCTTGTTTTTTTTTTTTTTTGGGGGGGGATATTCGTCCCAGTTGAACTGGGACACGGGCAAACAAAGAGCCCGTCACAGTTGCACATATAGTGCTCATTCCGAAATTAACGTGGTGGAGGGTAGTCCCTAACCATGTTAAGTAAAACATTAAAAGGTGCCCTGGCAACAATGCCAGCAGCATCCCTAAATTCATCACCCGATCAGGCATGGCCACCATCGGGGCAAGACCTTAGCAGAGATGTAGCAGGGCAGTGAAGGAGGTAATGTACGAGAGGCACATCGGACCTGGCCAAGCAATGAGGACACGGATCAGGCTCTGTACCAGCGATCTGTTTGAAGCAGGGGAACCCCAAGCGCAATCTCCGTATTCTCACTACTAAATAATTAGGCAGGCCCTTAGGAGGCAGGAGAGGAGAGTATGATGTAGCAGTGGCATACCAGTCTGCAGAGCTAGAGCCCCCCGAGATGCAGAGTTGGTGTTCCTCCCGGGACAGCCTGCCTATGGTTGCCTTTAGTGCTCCAAGAATGTATGAGGGGCTTGGGCAGAGGGGGAATGTTATCTCTGGATGAGAGCAGGCAGCGCGTGCTGCGTCATCAGCTCTTTCATTGCCAGTAATCCCGACATGACCTGGGAGCCAGTGAAGTATGATAGTGGCTCCCCTTTGGACAAGAAGAGTTGCAACCATGTAAACTGCTGTTAGGAGGAACACATTATCATGGAGGGAGAAAGAGCGTAGCCGTTGAAGGGAGGAAAGACAGTCCGTATGGATAATGGCACGTCTATAATGGTGGTGATGAGCATGGCGCAATGCACCCAAAATGGCTGCAAGCTCTGCTTGGAAGGCAGACACTCCTGGGGAGAGGCACCATGATTCAACCAAATTCCCCACGACAAAAGCAGATCCAGCAGAGCCATCAGGAGAAACAGAGCCGTCAGTAAAGTAGGTGGCCGAACCCGGGGAGTCTAAAGCAGCCACCCGACTAAGACCATCCTGACGAATCATGGCAGGAATAGAAGAGCGAGGTTTGGCCTCTGATGGACTGATGATATGGAAAGGGGGTGGAGTCCAAGGTGGTGGATCTTCAAAGCCAGGGAAAGGAGAATCAGGGTCTTGGCACAAGCTTGGAGCAGCTCCCAAATTGTGAATGGTGGCAGCTGTGGTTCGGGCCCAGTCACGTTGAGGGAGCGCCTCAGGTGGACGGCCCAAAAGTTGTTTGAGCAGGGTTGAGACAGGTAGATCAGGCCGGCACTGCACCAGCTGGAGTGTGATTGTTGCTGCGCGTAGCGCAATGCGGTGCGTCAGTGATGGCAGCCCACTCTCCAAACGCAAATTCACTAGATGGGTCCAAGGTGGAGCTCCGAGCATGATAAGTAGAGCATTGTTTTGTAGAACTTCCAAGGACTTGGAGATAGGTGGGGAGAGACCAGTCAAACAGATTGCTCCGTAGTCCACCAGGGATCGTATGGAGTGAATGTAAAACGTGCGGGGGACAGAAAACGATGCCCCCAAGCTCCTTTTTGAAAGGTACCGGAGAGCAGCGAGGCGGGTGGAAGCACGTTCCCGCAGGTATCTGACGTGGCTTGCAAAGGTTAGGCCCTGGTCAAACCAGACCCCCAGATACTGGTGTGTAGTGACAAGAGTAAGCTGGTGACCCCCGAGAAGCAATGGAAAGTCTGGGGGACGGAGGCCGAATGGCAGACACTTTGTTTTTTCCAGATTGATTTTCAATCCAAGCTCGTTGCATTTGGCACGGAGTCGAGACAGGCATAGTACGCCTGGGAGAAGCAATCTCGGCGTGTGAAGACCAGGGCCATATCATCTGCATAGCAGAGGAGAGAGATGCCTGGCCCATAATCGACGGTCAAAAGCCCCTCCATTAAGATGTTAAAAAGGAGAGGGCTTAAGACACTCCCCTGGGGGGTGCCATTGGGATGGAGATGAAAAGCTGAGAGATGCCCCTGAAAACGGACCCCCGCAGATCGATCATGGAAAAAATCCTTGATCCAAGATAGGAGCCTGCCTCCTACACCCCTTGCTGCAAGAGCCGCAAGTATAACAGTGGGGTTTGCCAGTTCAAATGCCTTTTCGATGTCGAGGAAGACAGCCATTCCCTTTCCTCTCCTCAGCTCCCCAAGGAGAGATGCAAGGCAATGAGTGGTACTCCTGCCAGGATGGTAAGCGTAAATCCTTGGGTGCAGTGGTCCCAGCCGCCAAGCAAGACGAGCCCGCACAACCCTCTCAGCTACCTTGGCAACACAGCTGAGAAGGGAGATTGGGCGCATGGCAGCGGGATCACGAGGCTTTGGAATCAGGTGAATGACAGCCGCCTTCCACGACCTCGGCAGACGCCCCTCAGACCACGAGAGGTTAAGCAGATCAAGCAGTCGCTTGCTACCACAATCTCCAGCGTGTGATAGAACAGAGTATGTGAGGCTGTCAAGCCCCGGCACAGTGTCCTCCCTAAGTTGCAGAGCTTTCTGAAGCTCCCCACTGGTGATTGGACAGTCAGCAGGGTCAGGCCTATTACACGCTGCCTGGATAGCTACAACACGAGATGGGGACAGCTGCGCCTGCAGGGCTCTGACAGACTGCGGGAGATTGGAAGATGCAGAGCGGTCGGCGAAGTGCTGAGCAAGATGGCTGGCCTCAGCGGCAGGGTCAGGATGGGAGGGAGGGCGAGGAGGGCGTGGATCAGAGACGGACCTGATTCTCCTCCACATCTCGCGGAGAGTGGAGTGAGAGTCTAGGGTATGACACCATCTGATCCACGCCTCCTCCCTAAGGTGGCGCTTCTCAGAAGTCACATGCCATGTAACAGCAACCAGGTACCGGCGGTGCGGAGATGTACGGTGCCGTCGGTACTGCTTGCACACCGCATTGAGCCTCCGGTTCAGTTCCTTGACCCTGTCACAGTAGATCCAGCCGTCTCGGTAGCATCTTGTCGAGCGCTGCCTCAATGGGATAGCAAGAGAGGCAGCTTGTGCAAAAGTACTTGCTACCTGATCTGCTCTGCTCTCGAGGTCTGAGGCAGGAGGGGATGTCTCAAAGGCCGTTGTGAGAGCACGGGCAAAGGCCGTCCAGTCCGCCCGGTGTAGGTCCCACCGTGGTGGTGGAGGTGGGGGTGGCGGGAGGGGAGTGAGGGGCAGGTCAACCATAAGGGCAAAGTGATCACTCGCAAGGTGGGGGTGGAGTGACCACGACGCCAAGGCCACAAGTGGTGCTGACACAAGGGAGAGATCGAGGCGACCTCCCCGGATATGGGTGGGTTCTGCCACATCATTTAATAGGGAGACACCACCCATCTCCTCCAGAACCAAAGAGATGTGCCGTCCTGCTTCATTAGACTGAAGAGGCGAAGATAGAAAGGCGTGGTGGGCGTTAAAGTCGCCCCCAATGTACATGGCTCCTCTGGCAGCCTGGGAGAACAGGTCTTCCAACTCCAGGGTGCCCCTTTGGCTCCGGTATACATTATATACCGTCAGGGGCGACGTAGCCAGATGGAGAACCACGCCCTGGACCTCCACATCAGGTCCACAGAAAGGAGGGGGCTCACAATCCGTGCACGCAATATGGTCCTGAACCAGAACGGCACATCTCCGTGTGACGCCATGAACATACGGAAGGAGATGGGTGGTGTAACCCACGAGACGAAAAGTGGTATTATCCGGGAGCAGGGTCTCTTGTAGGAGAATTACATGAGGGCAGTCCCTGGCAGCCGCCTCCTGAAGGTGGGCGAGCTTGCTCCATGCCCCTAAACAGTTCCACTGTAGGACTCGGAGGCTGGCAGCGGTGTCTGGCACTGGGGATGATCTTTCTGTAGTCCAAGGGCCTGCGCTCTCCCTAGATCGCAGCTGTGGCTGGTGTGAGCCCTGGAGGAATGTTGACTGGCATACGAGGGCAAGTCAGAGGAAGCTGGGTGGGTAGAGGCTCTTCCACGGTTATCTGTGTGGGAGATGATGCCAGAGGTACCAGGGAAGAGCGCGGGTGTTGTTTTGCCTCTACCACTTGGTCGACGATGACATTCACAGCCTGTACCAATGGTGCCGTTTCCAGAGGCCTGCCGAGAAGCATCCCGAGCATCTGAGCCAAGCTTGTAGCAATTTCCGTCCCCAGAGTACGCAATTCTTCCCTGGTGAAGACTATGAGAGGAGAGCCCGTGTTGTGGGGCATTGGTGGAGTAAACTCCTCGACTGTCTGCTGAACTGGGGGGGGGGGAGGAGGGTGATGGACCTCCGCAGTCGTCATGTGACGAGTGGGAACAGGTTGGAGGGGCGGAAACGCTGCCTCGTCTAGCACTGGGGGTGCAGTTGCTGCTGGACGGCGTTACTGCCCCCAAATGAAAGTTCCCGGAGGTGCCGGTTTGTTGCTGCTCGCCTGTTTCTCCTTCACCCAGGTAACTTGGCGTTCTCGCCCTCGATTGACAAGAGCAACTCTGGTTGGGCAGCTGGGGTGCCACGCATGATGTTTTCCCGAGCAGTTGGGGCAGCGGGTAGAGACAGCTTCCTTGGCCTTGAACTTGGCCGAGCACCTCTCCGTTTCGTGCGGGCCGCTGCACATCCCATAGACTGTGGCCCGGTTGCAAGTGGCTCTGTGGTGCCCGTATCACTGGCACCTGTAGCAACGGAGTGGCTCCGGGGTGAAGGGGCGAAGGTGATATTCTCCCCAGTTCCCCAGGTCGATCACAGGGATCAGAGGACCCCGCAGGGTGACGATGACCTGTTGAGTCTCCTCCCTGGTTCGCGCTTTCTGGCAGCGGGTTGCCTCTTTGACCTGAGGGTGCTGAAGCAGTATTTCCATAGGCATCCGCAAGGGAGAGCCCATGACGACTGCCTTCGTTGACTGTTGGCCGGGCATCAGTTCGACTAGCTTGACAAGGGAAGCCTCGTCCTGCAGAGCTGTTTTCAAGAGGTCGTAAGCTCCCTCGTCCCTTGGCACCAACACCGAGCTTGCATCCCGTCCTATCAGGTTGGAGCAGTGTAGCCCTGGCAGGTGACGCTCTAGTGCAGCCACGGCGTCGTAACTCGTCGCATGCCCGTCCTGGACCGGCACATGGAACGCTGGGAATGCAGAGCGGGGCGGCAGACGCATGGCCACTGACACGGAGGGACGAGCAGCAGGGGGACCCCTGAGAGGAGGCCCAGTACGAACTGCCGGAGAAGGGCCGTTTCCCTGGCGACCACGCCTCGATCCCTTGTGTGCCACAGGGGTGAAACCCTCATCTTCATGCAGAGCAGGATCAGCAGAGGGGGAGATCTGAGTCGCAGCAGGAGCCTCCGACGGGACCTCCAGCCGCTTGGGAATGCGAGGAGACCTAGACGGCCTAGGCTCGTGAGAGGGTGCGCAGGTGGGAGCGCGAGGCTGCAGACCGAGGGCTCGGTTCATGGGGGTGCCTTGCCGTGGAGCAGGGCTGGCAGCCGCACGTAGGGAAGCTGACTTGCCCTTGATGGAAGAGAGAGAGGGTGGAGCAGGTGCAACCTCCTCCATAGCCTCATGTCGGTGGGCTGCCTTAGCAGAACGGGTTGAGGTACCACACAAGCGAGGTACCACTCCCGTAGACTTAGGTGTAGAGGGGTCAGCACGAGAAACCTCGTGAGCTGACGAGTGGGAGCTGGAGTCTGAAAAGTGACGCTCCCGCTTCATGTCTGTAGCAGGACACGGGTTGGAGAGCCTCGACTGAGGGAGCAGGAGGCGGGAATGCCCCTGGGGCCTAGGGATGCTAGATCCCTTCATACTGCCCACACAAGCAGCAAAAAAACTCAGTCAACACACACACACACACACACACACACACACACACACACACACACACAACCACTCAAACAGCACAAACAAAAAACAGCAAAAGTGGCCAAGGTCCCTACAGTGACAGGCAACCTATGCTTCTTGCCCTCTAAAGGGCGATGGGAGGCCCCGCCACTGCCCCTTTCGGGTCTTCCCTAAACTAACAGAGCCGCCCTCACTGCTTCCTATAACCAGGCCCTAAAGGCCCCCCTTCATGGAAGTGCCCTAACGGCACCCCTTCAGGGTTCGGCGTCGTACTACAGTGAGGGACACTAATGGCAGGCCAAAAAAAAAATAACACCCACACACACAGTCACAAACACATACACACTCCCACTCACATCCAGGCAATCGGAGACTAAGTCCCAGAAAAACCTGGAAAACAGCAAAAAATCCTTCCTCAATGCCAGAGACTAAGTCCCTAAACAGGCAAAAAGCGAGGAAAACGGACGAAAATCGCCATGAGTAAATGAAGCAGAGTTCAAATCTCGAGACAGATCGGCCAGACCTCCACACCCGACAAAGTCTGAGCTAGGAGTGATTCTTGGTGCTGCGCAGTCTCTTACCAAGGGCCTTTCTAAGCATCATTCCAAACCTGCTCGCATGTCAGGAGGTGTACAGTCCCGCACTTAATCATTTTCCCCTCCACTATGGGTTCTATCATCCAGTGGAATTGTTGGGGTCTACGTGCTAACTATGAGGAACTGTGTCATCTTGTTTCTCAATTTACTCCTCTATGCATGTGTATCCAGGAGAACATGATTGGTGACAATGCTCCTGCTGGTCCTTCTGGCTACAATGCTTTTTATTCTGATCCGCTGCCAGGCCAAGGTCATCATGGAGGTGTTGTTATCTCCCTTCACCAGGATATTCCAGTCATCTGGATATCTCCAGTCCCTTGCAGGCAGTTGCTGTCCTAATGTTTTTATGTCGGCAGTATAAAGTTTGCAGTCTTTATCTACCTCCTAGTGCTACTGTTGAAAGGGCAGATCTGGAATGCCCTATTCATGGCCTTCCTTCTCCCTTTCTGTTACTAGGAGATATGAATGGCCACCATCCACTATGGGGAAACGATGAGACCAACCCTCGGGGTGTTATGCTGGCCTCTTTAGTGGAAGGTGAGGAGTTAGGCATTTTAAACTCCAATTTAATGACTTATTTCCATAGCCAGACAGGAACTTTTACTGCCATTGATTTGTCCTTATGTTCAGCTCATCCTATTTTAGATTTTAACTGGGATGTGTTGCCAGACCTGTATGGCAGCGACCATTTTCTGTTACTCTTAACTTCTAGTGCAGGTGGACCTCAGCCACGTCTTTCTCGCTGGCTTTTGGATAAGGCTGACTGGCCATGTTTCAGGGAATTAAGTTCCATTTCCCTTTCTGTCAACGAGTTTGGCTGCCTTACTGAGGCTGTCATATTTCAATACCGAGTTGGACTCAGCAGCCCTATTATCTATTCCAAAAACAAAGGGCCAGTTTCCTAAACGTCCGGTTCCTTGGTGGAACTCTGAGTGCAGTTCCGCGGTGAGAGCCAAACGAGTCACCTTCTCAAGACTTCATCGTCACCGTGGGGATCCTCAGTATTTGGTGGCGTATCAGAGGGCACGAGCTCATAAGAGGTGGATTTTAAAGGAGGCCAGGCATTCGTCCTGGAAGGGTTATGTTTCCTCCATCAATTCAAGGACTTCCATCACCCAGGTGTGGAAACTATTCCATCCCCTCCTGTATTATTTGCAGCAGATGGCACTATGGCTGATCCATTTGCTGTTGCAGAGTTGCTTGCTGATCATTTTGCCAGTGTGTCACAGAAGGATGCAGATACGCTTTCGGCTTCCCACTGTCGGCGCCTAGAGTCTCGTGGTCTCAGTTTTGCCTCTGCTGGGGTAGAGCCTTACAATGTTCCATTTTCAATTTCTGAACTCCAGACGGCTCTGTCGCAGTCCCATGTTTCCTCCCCTGGTTATGATGATATTCCTTATGCCTTTTTATGCCACCTATCTGATGAATCTCTGTTGTTTTTGCTTTCCTGTTTAATAAGATCTGGCGTTCTGGGGAGTTTCTGGCTTGTTGGGGTGTTGCTGTAGTCATCCCCATCCCCAAACCAGGTAAGGACCACCTACAGGCGACGAATTATCGGCCTATTTCTTTGACGTCTTGTATATGCAAAGTTTTGGAAAAGATGGTCAATGTTAGGCTTGTGTGGTTTTTAGAGAGAGGTGACTTCTTATCCCCTGCCCAGTATGGTTTTAGAAAAATGCGATCTACCTCTGATACACTACTGTCCTTGGAATCTTCTGTCTGTGAGGCCTTTTCCACTAACCAACACCAGGTCACGGTCTTCTTCGATCTGGAGAAGGCATATGACACTGCATGGCATCATGGTATTTTACTCTCTCTTCATGAGTTTGGTCTTCGTGGGCACTTGACTATTTTTATTCAACAGTTTTTATCTAACCGAATTTTAAGGGCCCGAGTGGGAGGAGTGCTTTCTAATGCCCGAGCAGTAGAAGATGGAGTACCACAGGGAAGTATCCATTAACAGCGTCATCAGTGTACTTTCTGACGGTGTACAAGGATCACTATATGTCGAAGACCTCTGTATTTCCTTCATCTCGTCTAGAATGTCTCTGATAGACAGGAAGTTGCACCTGGCTCTCAATAGAATTTCTGGCTGGGCAGAAACTCCCGGTTTCCATTTTTCTACAGCAAAGACAGTGGCTATACATTTTTGTCATCTTCAAGGGGTTCACCCAGACCCTGACTTGTATCTCTATGGTAGGAGAATATCCTGTGTGGAAGAAACGCGGTTTCTGGGTCTTCTGTTTGATAGACGACTAACCTGGGTTCCTCATATTCGTTCTGTTAAGGCGGCTTGTCTTAAAACTTTCAGTCTTTTGAGGGTTTTAGCTCATACTTCTTGCGGTGCTGACCGACAGACCCTCCTCCTCTTGCATAGGGCTCTAATTCTTCTTAAACTTGAATATGGGTGTGAGGTCTACTCCTCTGCAACAGATGCCCGCCTCCGGCTGTTAAATTCTGTGCATCATGCTGGTGTACGTCTTGCAACCGGGGCATTCAGATCATCCCCAATTCCAAGTCCGTTGGTGGATGCTGGTGTACTCCTCTTGGATTTGCGACACCAGTTGCTAATGATGAGGTGTTGGTATCCTCTTCACCACATTCCAGACTCAGTTTCTTGTGCCATTGTCTCCTAGGATTCCCGATCTTCTGTTTTTGACACCCATCCTAATTCCCAAAGCCATTTGGTTACAGGGTCCGGTCCATTATGTTAGCCCTCTTTGTCCCGAGACTGGCAATTTGTCCACATCGGATCCCAAGGGTGGGTTCTTGGCTACTCCCTCGTGTGACATTCTGTAGGTCCATTGTTGAAAAAAAAGGGCTCACTTCCCTCTCAGGTGTCCCTCTCTCTCTTTTTAGAACATGCTTCCATTCATGAGGGTTCTGTCCCCATCTATACTGACGGGTCCAAGACTGATATTGGAGTAGGATTTGGTGCTGTCTTCCCTTTCTTTAGTAGGGGCGGTAGTCTTCCTGGCATTACTTCAGTGTATACGGCAGAACTGACTGGAATTTTATATGCTTTGAAAATCGTTTTTACTCTCCCCCAATCCGTTTTTGTGATTTTTAGTGACTTGCGTAGTGCTTTGTCTGCACTGGAGTCCTTTAATGCATCCCATCCATTGGTTTTGTCAATTTTAGAGTGGCTTTTTCTTCATGGCCGTCGTGGCTGCCGTGTAGACTTCAGTTCCTGTGCATGTTGGTGTGGTGGGCAATGAGAGGGCAGATACTTTAGCTACAGCTGTGTCATCTCAACAGCCCCCAACTGACTACCCACGTCCTGCTTCTGATGTAACACCTTACTTGTGGTACGCAATTCGTACGTGTTGGCAGAGACACTGGGATGGTGTTTCTCACGATAAACTAAAAGAAATCTTTCAGAGAGTGGTTGTGCCAAGGGTTCTTCCCTCTATGTCTCGGCGACTGGAGGTGGCTCTTGCTAGGCTTCGCATTGGGCATTCTCAGCCTACCCATGGGTTCCTCATGTGTGGTGAGGCTCAACCGTACTGTGATGACTGCCTTGTTCCCCTTACTGTCCATCACTTGCTAGTTGAGTGTCCAAGTCTGAGGGACCTACGTCAGAGATTCCTCCATAGGCATAAGGGGGCAGATGGTGTTTACTGTTTGTCCTCGATGCTTGGTGAAGCCTCGAGCGATTTTACTGATGTTTTTAGTTTTCTTCAGGAGGCAGGCCTCCTTCCACTTTTATAAGTAATTGATATTTTATAAACTATTCTTTTATTATTTTTAGTGTTTTATTCCTACTAACAGACATTAACTTTATATTGAATAGGCACTTTTTATTTTGCCGTATCCTTTACTTTGTCATCCGGCGGCATATGACCCTGGCAGTTGTGCCGCCAGATTTTAATTATTTTCAATCAATCAATCAACCATACCTCTGTCTCCTCACCAGATTACTCGCGTTCGCGCCCCACTACGAGAGGACAACCTATCACTAACCGATCCTTTTCACGAAACCGATCACCAACCCACGATCGTAACCAGTCCAATGTGCGACAGGGCAAACAATCCTCGATTGTGTGCTGGCACTGTGGTAACACTGGGCATCGTGAATCCATTTGCGACCGTAAACACAGACGACATCACTCACAAGGACAACAACTTACACCTTCGCGATCGCGTCGCCCTAAATGCAAATATCACAAGAACAGTACGACTCACACTACTGAGGAGTGTCGTTTCCTAAACAGCCGCCAGTCGGGGGAAGGGGAACGCCCGTATTGACAAAATATAATTTAACATCGAAAGATATGCCGTACCAGACGAAAGTAACGTAACATACGCCAGGTAGGGCCTGTAACTTCTTCAGGCTTAGTCATTCTAGGACGGAGTGAAGACATACAAACCTCGTTTTTCATGGACATGGGATCTATTGTAAATTTAATCTCCAATAACTCTTTAAACAGCATTAGAGGAACAAACAAAAAGGCTGAATTTCTCAAGCCACCTGACATTTGTCTCTGCCGTGTGGATGGCTCAGAGATTAAGGTCAAGGGACGAGTCACTTTAAAGATACAAATAGATAAAGCCTTGACACCTTTTACAGCTACATTTCATATCAAGAACAACCTCGGATATCCAGGAGGTGTCCTTCTTGGTTTACCCACCATGGCACAATACAACATCGCCCTGATCCCTGCTTCTAGTAGTATGGATATTCATGGGTTCCCAGTATATGGCATGGATTATCCACGTCCTGTGCTTTCCCAAATAAACTCAGTCATTCAGCCTCCACTGACCCCACCACTACCTGAGAGTACAAAAGAATGCTCCCCATTATCTAAGAATAAAGAGATAAATCCACCACTACCTGGAAGCATAGAAGTAAATTCACCAGCAACTAAAGATACATCCTCTAAGCACTCAATAGTAGATCATGATAACCTCTCTAACGACAGCACTATAGGCGACTCAGACACGTCTCAGTTAGCTACCTCACAAACTTTGAATGATGTTCTAGAACATGTGGAGACAAGGAGTGCAGTAACAAATCAGTGCACAATTTTGTTACTGCATGAGTTTACCAAAGTCTCTGTTCGTGTTGCAGGTGCGAAAGAAGGAGTGGATGTACTACCATTACCTGAGACGTGTTGTGTGAAGAGTTTAACTTATGAGTAGGCATTGTGTGCTGTATTGGAGGATAACTTATCTTACCTGTACTTAAAATGTCACTAAAGCTCCACTGAAGCCTAAAAGTGGTATAAAGATTGAAGACTTCCTTGTTTACCCATCGGCCCTAAAGGAGTGCCAGGAGGTACCATTCTCCATACCTACTAAAAATGATGATGATGCTAGTGATCCATCTGGTGTGTATGCCATCAACTCTAAGGGACCTGCTCCGAATCTTTCACCTGACCTACTCTCAAGTCTAACTTGTGCTGATTATCCACAATATAAAGATCAATTAGTCAATCTATTGCAGTCATATCAAAATGTTGTAGCCTTACCCGGAGAACCTATGGATAGGACAGACTTAGTTAAGCACCACATAGAACTAGTACCAGGTACTCAACCGATTTACATACCAGAGTACAAATTGCCTCACAGTTTAAGAAAAGAGACAGATGAGATAGTGCAAAAATTATTAGATCAGGATATCATCGAACCCTCTGTCAGTCCATAGAATAGCCCACATCTCAGTCCCAAAGAAATGCGGCCAATTTAAACCAGTAGTGGACTATCGTAGAGTAAACTCTGTAACCGTACCAGATAGTTTTCCATTACCAGTCCTGACTGATTTGCTAGGGTCACTAGGTGAGAACAACGTAGTCTTTACATCCCTAGATCTACTCAGTGGCTACTGGCAGGTAGAAATGGAAGAATCATCTCGCCCTATAAAAGCCTTCAGCACCCAATCTGGACATTTTCAGTTCAAAAGGGTTCCCTTCGGATTGAGCAACGCCCCTTCAGTCTTCATGAGACTCATCCATTCAGTCTTCAGTGGCATGATGGGCCACTCTCTTTTTCCTTGCTTGGATGACATCATTGTCGTGAGCAAATCAATCCCTGAACATTTTGTTAAACAAGTATTTGAGCGCCTTCAACTGGTTGGTGTGAAGATCAACCTCAGTAAATGTGACTTCCTAAGAAAGAAAATTAAATTCCTAGGGCATGTAGTTGATGCAGAAGGTATTCATACCAATGAAGACAAAATTATGGCGATTATCAACTTCCCAGGACTTACCAGTACAGAGGCTGTAAAGAGTTTTCTGGGATTGAGTGGATATTATCGCAGATTTATCAAAGGATATGCACAGATCGACGCTCCTCTGACTCACATACTGAAGAAAAATGTGCATTTCTTTTGGACTAACGATCACTCACAACCTTCAAAGTACTCAAAACAGCCATTGTAAATACCCCAGTTTTAGCATATCCTGATTATACAAAATCTTTTCTTCTGTGCACAGATGCCTCAGGCGCAGGACTTGGTGCAGTTTTGATGCAACTAGATCGAGCATCAAGGAAACGTGTAATAGCATATGCTAGTCGCTCCCTTAACCCTGCCGAACGTAATTACAGTGGTTCAGATCTGAAAGCTCTGGCAGTAGTCTGGTCCTTGAAACATTTCAGAGATATAGTATATGGTTACCCAGTGCATATCCAGACAGACCACCTCCCTCTATGTGATTTGTTCATGGGACGAAACCTCACAGGTAGGCTAGCAAGATGGTCAGTCACCATCCAGGACTTCAACCCAACTTTTCAGTATGTCCCAGGAAAATCGAATGCAGTCGCGGACGCACTTTCACGCAATGGAGCAGCGACTGTCACATCATTGCAGCCAAACAAAGCTGATAACACCACATTAACACCCGAGGTTGTTCAACATTCCCAGCGCAGGGACCCTGTATGGTCTAAAGTAATTTATTTCCTGGAATCGGGAGAATGCTTTACCTTACCTACTCTGCAGGGCCAGTTGATGAGTTCATGCTAAAAGACGATATCTCATACAGGAAAACATTACATACAGGGAAGGAATTGCCCAATAGTGAAGTAAACCAACCTGTAGTCCCTTCTGATCTAATGTCTGCCATAATTCAAATAGCTCATGATACACCTCACGCATCCCATCCGAGTAAAGATCAATGCTTAAGACAAGCATGTCTTGGATACTATTGGCCAACTATACGTCAAGATATTAATGTACACTGTGACTCTTGTATTTCGTGCCACCGCCATAAAGGATCAACCAGGTTACCTGCACCGCTCTTACAATACCAAATTCCGTCACGCCCATGGGAAACTGTCTCTATTGACCTTCTATAACATCCTCTTACAGAATCAGGTGCTGAGTACTTATTTTTAGCGGTCGACCACTTCTCACGCTACTGTGTCCTGGTACCCCTTTCAGATAAGACCTCGAAGAGCATGGCACGTGCCTTCATCGACCAGGTAATTTGCCCATTTACTACACCAGGTACAATAATCACAGATAATGGCACTGAGTTTAACAATAATCTCCTGGATGAACTTTGTAAACAGTACAGAATCAACAAATGCAATGTTGTCCCTAACCATCCAGCTTCAAATGCCTCGTAGAGCACCATAACCGAAAAGTTTTAGTGTCTCAGACGTCTGGGGTCACATAATGTGTCCTGGGATGAACGGATACCCCAAGTAACAGCTTCTATAAATAGTTCCATCAGTGCATCCATTGGCGAATCTCCCTTCTTTGTCTTATTTGGATTCGATAAAGACCTTCCCTATTCCATCTTCAAGGCCTGATCCCATCTATAATATGGATGACTATGTGAAGGTGAAAATGGTAACCTTCCAGAAAATTCATCAATACGTCAAAGCAAATCTGGCTTCATCTCAGCAGGACATGTTGCAACGCCAGCATAAGTCTGCCTTGCCTATCAGTATCAACATTGGAGATCTAGTATTTGCTCGTTCCTTTACTCACACCTCTAAATTGGATGACAAAATTACAGGCCCCCACCGCATCATAAATAAACAGGGTAACAAATTTCAAATACAAGAATTGTCGACTAAAGATACCAAGTGGGCGCATGCAGATTATCTAAAGCGTGCACCATGAGGCCTGGTGCTGGAAGAGTCACTTGCATAACCAAATGCTACTTCTCCTTCTCCATCTATTCCTCAGTCTGAACCTTCTTCACCCACATCTCCCCATTCTTCCACCAATCAGTATTGATCCAAGCTGTGCTCTGCACATAAACATCTTCATGATCTCTCCCATTAATTCGAACTTATGTTCTAGGTAAGATGTTTGCGGTCTACCTGCTGGGAGTGCTGACCCTCATAGGGTCCGGGTTGGGTGAGGACGATGGTGCAGTACGTCCCGGGGCCTTGGTCGGCTCAGGAGGCAAAGTAATGGTGATTGAGGATGTAGTCTCCCTGCGCTACGATCTTGAGCCCCTGGCCGATGCAGCCATCGACCTTCCACACTTTGCACGCCAGTTGGACAAAATCAAGACCCAACTGTCAACCATCGTGGGGAAACACAACACAGATCAGTTTTGGTACCCTCTTTATCTTGTAATTTCTTGGCAATTGGATTACATCAATGACAGGTTCTCTTAGCTAAATGACACATTTTCCAGTCAGGCCCCCGTAGGTCGATCACGTGTGAAACGAGGTCTCTTTGACTTAGGTGGTGAAATTCTTAGTGGCTTACTTGGCGTGGCTACAGCTCGTGACCTCTCTGGTTTCAAATCCGACTTAGCTCACTTGGCCACGGCTCTTGAATCTCAAAGTCGAGTCATAAAGGTACAACACACTATGTTGCAGAAGATAACAGCTCACCTAAATGAAGTCACTTACACTCTGAACAACTTCACAGGAATTCTAAGGCATCAGATTTCTAAAATTAACATTGATTCTCAGCTTCTCTATCTAAAACTTCACATCGACAATCTCATATTATCTACAGACTCTCTTCTCTCTCAAGTCTCTAGCTTGATTCGTATCCTAGTCAATGCTGTTGATGGACGTGTCACTGTGGACTTAGTACTATTTCTGCTCTTCGTTCTGTATTAGAATGGGCTCACTCTACATTCGATTTGTCTCCAGTGCTTTCTTTTTCCTCTCTAGAATACTACTATCCAGTTCTTGAGGCCACCCTCCTGGCTAACGATGTCATGGTTCATATTCCTCTACGTTCTACCATCACCTTTAACCTCTTCCAACTTGTTCCTTTTCCTTTCAGGTTCAATAACTCCTTATTGCAGCATTTGTTCTCTTGGAATATTTCCTCCTATCCCATATCACCTTTCCATTGTTTTTATCTCCTCCACAGATCTCGACAGATGTTCTTTCCTTACTCCTGCGTTTCGTCGTTGTGCTGCTCACCTTCTGGCTATTTTCCCTAGTAGCATTGCACCCTGCGAGTCTGCCTTAGTTCGCAACCATTCTGTACACTCTGCCTGTTCCTTTGTTCCGGCTCCAGAAATTCCAGTGCATCACGCTCAACTGACCTACGTCCACTACTTCTCCACTGTCCCTATCTCTGTTACCATCATTTGTCCTGGTTCTTCTATTCGTTCAGTGCCTGCTAGTGGTCTCTATAAGGCACCAGACTATTGTACAGTCAAATCTGATTCTATAGCTGGGGCAGGGAACAGTTTAAGGATTTGAATTTCATTAAATCAAACTTTACTGATCTACCAGAAGACCTGCCGACATGTCGTAAAAATACCTCCGCTAATACCAATACACCAGTCCTGTATGAGACAGCCCTAGCATGTATTCAATATAGACGGTGGATGTTAGCGCCGAAGTGGTGACATGAAGAGGTGTATGGTATGTAGGACTGTTGGGCCTTGATAGCAGGCTGTGAAGCCTATCCCCAGAGTCGAACACATAAAAAAAAAAAAATCACCTACGCCACTCGTTACCACCAAGCTGTACGCAATATATCACCTATGACATCTTTCAACCAATCAACATGACTTCCAACCTACCAGACGATAATATCTCTATCACCTCTGCAAACTTGTGTATGCTAACATTTCTAAATGAAAGTAACTTCATTATGAATCAGTTTTCTATGGCCTTCAGCCGTCCATGGGTACATCCGACATTTGTGTTTCCCCCAGTGGTCATCTCTTTCATAGGTTTCATTCTCATGGTCTGTGCGGTGCACTGTTGTGTAAGGAAGATGGAACGAAGACTACACGAGATCAGAATTGCAGCGGGAATAGTGCAGCCTCCACAGGATGTAGAAGCAGGCAGTGCTTAGTGTCCTCATGTATGGTGACTAAAAGTGCAGAAAATATCAAATGACAGCTATTGAAAGAAAACACACACACACACACACACACACACACACACACACACACACACACACAAATGAACGAAGGAATTACAATAAAACGGGAAAAGGTACACTAACTAGAATGACATTGTTCGTGAGTTACAAAGAGAAAAGAAAAATAGTAAAAAAACAAGAGCACAGACATAAATAGCACTAGTAACGTAGAAAAACATACAGAAAATACATAAACAGAAATTAAAGTGTAACAATTATTGGAACAAAATAATAGACAATACGAAACAGACAAGAAAATAACATATGTAAAGGAAACAAAAGGATAACATATCTATAGATATAATACACTTCATACTTGTGTGCTCCACAACTGATACAGTATATCACTTTTCAAAGTATTCTTTTATTAGTATACCTATGTACTATGCACTTAAACTATATATATATATATATATATATATATATATATATATATATATATATATATATATATATATATATATATATATATATATATATATATTTATTTATTGTTACATAGCCTATGATTTCATCATCCCTTGTATAATTCTAACTAATGATACAGTTTTGTTCATGATTGCATCATCCTTTGTATGATCCTAATGTACAGTATGCTGCATGTTTGTTCACGATTCGCCACATCGCTTCCATAGTGACCAGGCTTGCGTGTTCTACCTCACTCCTCCTTTTAGTAGAGTAAGTCGTTCTTTCTGTTGTTCAGAGCAGGATTGTCAACTCTTTGTCCCCTACGCCTTCATTTGTGCGTCCTTCTTACAAGTTGAATCAGGCTCTGCCAGCCCCCTATATAATGAGCTCAGTCTCTGCATTAGTGGCCACTTAGATCTACTCCTCATTCTGTTCACATCTCTGTCCTCCCCTGTACAGTATATTATTATTTTTGTGAGTGCTTAGGAAGTCTCCAGCCATCTAGCTGCTGTATAATTTGAGTGTGCGTGTTTTTACCATTTTTCTTGTACTGTGTGGCCTGGGGCATTGGTTCGTGGGCCTGGTGGGGTTTTGTGATTCATATTGGTTCCATGCTGTCAGCCAGTATTAGTAATATTTTGTATCTGTAATAATATTATATCTTGCTTTAACTTAGGTAAATTTCCCCTTGCTAAATTCATGTTAATAGAGGCTATTGCAGTTAACCATAGATGTAACCTGTTTTGCCATTACATTATCCTTATGAGTCCTGAATGTTTAGTTGTTAGTTTGAGTATTAAACTTTAACTTGTAATTTTACCTAAGTCTTTTGTTTTGAACCTGGAACTTTGCGGGACAGTAGTGATTTTAGTATTCTCACTTGAAGTGTTCATTATCTCCCTCTATTCCGTAACATTAATTTGGCGACCTCTTATCAGGATATTCAGGATATTATCATAAGGATATTCCTTGATATTTTGTGACTGTGATTTATTCATGATGTCTACTATTACTACTCTTGATGAAGCCAAAGATTTTTTGTCAAATGTGCAAACAGTGTGTGATGTAGAAAACAGAACAAAGAATGAACTTAAGCTTGTTGCTCAACAATTGGGAATTGCTGTTCACTCTCATCATTCTAAAGATCAAATTGTTGGCATGATTAATAAAAGCTTGTTTAATGTAACTCCTCCAGATGAGCAAACGCAGATTGAAATAGTTAAGTTCCAGCTAGCCCTGCAGGAGGCTCGTGCTAAGGAGGCTGAGTTACAGGCACGTGCTAAGGAGGCTGAGTCTCAGGCTCGTATAGAGGAGGCACAAATTGAACTTGCTAGGATTCAGGCAGACCATGAGTATCGCATGAAACAAGGTGGAACTGGATCATCTTGCTCTGATGATTTTGATGTGGCTAAAAATGTTAAACTTGTCCCTCCTTTTAATGAATCTGATTTAACAAAGTATTTTCAGTTGTTTGAGAGGGTAGCTACAGGTTTTAATTGGCCCAAAAAGTATTGGCCAGTACTCCCTCAGAGTGTTCTCACCGGTAAAGCTCAAGTAACTTATGCATCGTTGCCTCAGGATCAATCTGATAATTATGATGTAGTTAAGAGCTTGATTCTTAAGGCCTATGAGCTTGTTCCTGAAGCCTATAGAGTAAAATTTAGGACAACTTATAAGCAAGATAAGCAATCCCATGTTGAGTATGCAAAAATCAAAGAAGATCTGTTAGAGCAGTGGTTAAATTCTAAGAATGTAAATTCTGATTCTGATAAATTTAAGCAGATAATTTTGCTGGAGGACTTCAAAAGGTGTATTAATAAAGATGTAAGCCTATATCTTGATGAGAAAAGAATAGATAATTTGTCTGATGCTGCAGTTTTAGCTGATGAACATGTTCTCACTCACAAGAGATATTCTAAAGAAAAAAGGAAAGCTGGGAGTAAGTACGGTACATTGCCTCTACTCAGAGTACAGTTAACAGGAAAGAGAATATAAAGATGATGTTTCTCAGGAAGTAAATACCAGCTCCACCTCTAGATTTCAGAAAAGTAAATGTACTTATTGTAGTAAGCTTGGTCATACTACGGAGAAATGTTTCAGGAGACAGCGTGATGTGAACAAAAAGGAGTCTTTAAATATTCAGTCAATTGGTCTAGTGTCCACCCTTGAGAGTTCCCAGAATTCTTTAACCGAGTTAACTGAACCTGCTTTGAGGGCTAAATCAAATTCTCATGATGAAGCTCCTCTTTTGAGCAGTAACGTGGGTGACACTCTCAAGAGTTCATGTGCTAATTTCCTGTCTGATGGTTTTGTCAGTCATCTGGACAGTAATGACAGGAAATCAGTTAAAATATATCGTGATACAGGTGCTTGCCAATCCCTTATGCTGACCAGTGTTCTAGGCTCTAATGTTAATTCCTCTGATGAAACTGTAATCTTACAAGGTGTAGGGAATAATTACTACTCTGTCCCTCTGTGCAGAGTGAATTTAGAGTCTGGTTTTGTTAATGGTTCCGTTATGTTTGGGTTGGTTGAGACACTCTCAATGTCAAGTGTAACTTTCTTACTTGGAAATGATATTGGTGGAAGTCAAGTGTGTCCAGCTCCTCAGTTGTCTAGTGAACCAGTGACTGAGACCCAGGATTGTGATGTCCCTGATGTGTTCTCTGCATGTGCTGTCACTAGGGCTAAGTCTAAAGATACTGGTGATTTAGAGGATAATGATGATGATGATGTTATCCTAGCTGACACTTTTCTTGCTAATTTGGACCACTCACCAGATGAGGCAGTACCCCGTAGTGTTGATAATTTGTCTCGTCAAGAGTTGGTTGAGTTGCAGGTTGCTGACCCTGAGTTGAAAGGTCTAGCTAACTCTGCTTACAGTGAAGAAGAGTCAGCCGGTGCTTCTACTTGTTATTATGTAAAGTCAGGAGTACTTATGAGGAAGTGGAGACCCCCAACAGCATCAGCCGACTGTGAATGGGAGGTTGTACATCAAGTTGTCATCCCTCGTGTTTGTAGGCAGGATATCATTAGAGTGGCTCATGATTCCAGTTTGGCAGGACACCTTGGAGTGAGGAAGACTGTGGCACGCATTTTGAAACACTTCTACTGGCCAGGTATCTTCAGGGATGTTTCCTGGTATTGTAAGTCTTGTCACACCTGTCAAGTTGTGGGGAAGTGTAATCAGACTGAAAAGGTTGCACCTCTAGTTCCCATTCCTCCTTTTAAGGTGCCATTCACCCGTGTGTTGGTGGATATTGTGGGCCCTCTTCCTAAGACTTCTTCAGGATTTTCTTATGTGTTGCCCCTGATTGATATGGCTACTCGTTTTCCTGAAGCCATTCCACTTAGAAATATCTCGGCAAAAAACGTGGTTAAGGAAATGCTAGGGTTCTTCACCAAGTTTGGTCTTCCCAAGGAGGTACAGTCAGACCGGGGAAGTAATTTCATGTCCAGTGTTTTCAAGCAGTCTCTGAAAGAGTTGGGCATCACCCATATCACGTCTTCAGCTTACCATCCCCAGACCCAAGGAGCGTTGGAGAGATATCATCAAACACTCAAATCGATGCTCAGGAAATACTGTTTGGAACATCAGAAAGATTGGGATAAAGGTCTTCCATTCGTTGTATTTGCCACAAGAGAATCTCCAAATGAATCACTGAGCTTCTCACCCTTTGAACTACTGTTTGGCCATGAAGTAAGAGGACCCCTTAAGCTACTCAAGGAATGCTGGCTGTCGGAGGAAGATGACATCAACCTGCTAGAGTATGTGATGAAGTTCAAAGAACGGCTGTCCACTGCTTTACAGCTGGCACGAGAGAATTTAGGAGCTGCTCAGGAGAAGATGAAGACTTGGTATGATAAGAAGTCCAGGTTACGCCACTTTCAGCCAGATCAGGTTTTGATTCTGCTACCAGTGCATGGGCAACCTCTTCAAGCCAAGTTTAGTGGTCCTTATTTTGTGGAGAAGAAACTCAGTGATGTCAACTATGTCATCGCCACACCAGATCGTGGAAAGAACAAGCAACTTTGTCACATCAATATGCTAAAGTTATATCACAGGCGGGACGAAAATAATCCAGTCTGCACTGTAGCTGTTCCACCCAAGTGTGCAAGTGAAGCTCTCCCATGCAGTATGAGCCTGAGTGATAGTTTGGGGAAGAATCCTGGTAATATGAATGATCTCCAGACTAAGCTTTCTCATCTATCTCCCGAGGAAAGGCAGGAGTTTTCGGCATTACTGCAGGAGTACCCACAAGTGTTCCGTGACACTCCAGGAAGAACCACTGTGTTGATGCATGATGTCGATGTTGGAGACGCAAAGCCAATTAAATTGCCTCCTTACCGTGTGAACCCAGTGAAAGTTCCTCTCATCCAGAAGGAGCTTGGCTACATGTTGGACCACAAGGTGATTGAGCCCTCTCAGAGCGAGTGGAGTTCTCATGTCACTCTAGTCCCTAAGCCAGGTGGGTCACAGCGGCTTTGCATCGACTACAGACGTGTTAATCAGATAACCAAAACAGACACTTACCCTCTCCCTCACGTGGAAGATTGCATAGACAAGATTGGAAAGGCTAGGTACATAAGTAAGTTTAATTTGTTAAAGGGATACTGGCAAGTACCTATAACTGAACGTGCTAGGGAGATCTCATGTTTTGTAACACTAGGAAAGACTTTTGCATGTTCTGTAATGCCATATGGTATGAAGAATGCACCAACCACTTTTCAGAAGCTCATGAATGTTGTAACAGAGGGTTTGGCAGGGTGTGTTGTTTATATTGATGATGTATTAATCTTCAGTGAGAAGTACAAAGGAAAAGGGGAAAAAGAAGTGTGTGGTAATCATAGGGGCATTTGTCTTCTTAGTATAATTGGAAAAGTGTATGGTAGGATACTTATTGACAGAGTTAGAGAAAGAACAGAGAAATTAGTTGGAGAAGAACAGGGAGGCTTTAGGAATGGAAGAGGTTGTGTAGATCAGATATTCATTCTCAGATCTTTAGTGGAAAAGTTTCTAGAGAAGGGAAAGAAGTTGTATGCGGCTTTCATGGATTTGGAGAAAGCATATGACAGGGTGGATAGACAAGGCTTTTGGAAAGTGTTAAGAATATATGGAGTAGATGGGAAGTTGTTGAATGCTGTGAAGAGTATGTACGATGGTGCGAAGGCTGCAGTGCGTGTGGATGGTGAACTAAGTGAATTTTTCTCTTTGAAAGTTGGGTTGAAACAGGGATGTGTCATGTCTCCATGGTTGTTCAATCTGTACATGGATGGGGTAATAAAACAGGTACAAGGTAGGGTAGTGGATGTTGGAGTGGCCCTGGTGAGAGAGGATAGTGTTTGGAAACTCCCTGTACTGTTGTGTGCAGATGATACTGTGTTGTTGAGTGAAGACGAAGGGGAGCTGCAAGGCTTGGTGGATGAGTTTGAGAGAGTGTGTAAGAAACGGAATCTAAAGGTGAATGTAGGGAAGAGTAAAGTGATGGTCTTTGAGAGAGGTGAAGTCAGTGAATGTATAGCGAGGTTGGATGGTGAGGAATTGGAAAATGTGAGTACGTTTAAGTACTTGGGTAGTGTGATGAGTAAGGATGGAGGTTTGGAGGGTGAAGTGCTTGAAAGGGTACAGCAGGGAAGAAAGGTTGCTGGTTCTTTGAAAGCAGTGATAAGAAACATGGAAGTGAGCATGGAAGTGAAAAAGTTACCACATGATAGTATTGTGATACCAACTCTAACGTACGGAAGTGAAGCTTGGACGTTGTTGGAAGGACACAAGTCAAGAGTGAGAGTGGTAGAAATGAGTTATTTAAGAGGAGCCTGTGGAGTCACATGGAGAGACAGGCTGACAAATGAGGATATAAAGGAGCGTTGTGGTGTTGATGTGGATGTGATAGGAAGCGTTATGAGGAACACACTGAGGTGGTTTGGCCATGTGGAGAGGATGGAGGGTGAAAGACTGACGAAGAGAGTTTATGTGAGTGAGGTGGAGGGGGAAAGAGGGAGGGGGAGGCCGAGGATGAGATGGAGGGATGGGGTGGAGAGGTATATGAGAGAGGGGGGCGTGAGTTGGGAGCATTGGAGTGAAATGGCGGGGGACAGGGCGACTTGGAGGCGATTTGTTTGTGGCCACCCCAAACGGGATTGAGGCGTCTGGCAATAGATAGATAGATAGACAAGTGGAAAGATCACCTATGCCATGTCAATCAATTTCTTGAGCGTTTGGTTCAGGCTAATCTTGTAGCTAATTTATCAAAGTGTGAGTTTGGTCAAGCTAAAGTTCAGTACCTTGGGTACGTAATTGGTGATGGACACGTTGCACCACCAGGAGCTAAGGTTCAGGTTATAAGTGATCTTCCCAGACCTAAAAGTAAGAAAGAGCTATAAAGATTTTTGGGAATGGTAGGTTATTACAGGAGATTTGTTCTTAGCTTTTCAATTCTTGTATCACCACTTACAGACCTACTGAAAAAGGGAGTTAAATTTGTCTGGACCGATAACTGAATCCTCTTTCAGTAAACTTAAAGCTATCCTATTAAGTCAGCCAGTGCTCGCTACTCCAAATTTTGCTAAGCCTTTTAAGATGGCTGTTGACGCAAGTGACATAGGAGTTGGGGCTGTTTTGCTGCAAGAGGATGATCAGGGTATTGAACACCCTGTATCTTATTAGAGTAAGAAGTTCATTCCACCTCAAAAGAACTACTCAACTATTGAGAAAGAACTTTTGGCCTTGATTTTGGGTTTACAGCATTTTTCATTTTATTTGTGTTCTGGTTTTGACCCCATAGTCATTTATACCGATCATAACCCACTGAAATTCCTTAGTAAGTTTAAAGATAAAAATCAGAGGTTGACAAGATGGAGTCTACTTCTTCAGGAGTATTCATTAGACATACATCATGTCAAGGGGAAAGAAAATGTTATTGCAGATTGCTTATCTAGACTTTAGACAGATTGTTTTAGAGTAATAAGAAATTTCCGTTGTAAATTTCTTTTTCTTTGCGGGGAGGTGTTACATAGCCTATGATTTCATCATCTCTTGTATAATTCTAACTTATGATACAGTTTTGTTCATGATTGCATCATCCTTTGTATGATCCTAATGTACAGTATGCTGCATGTTTGTTCACGATTCGCCACATCGCTTCCATAGTGACCAGGCTTGCGTGTTCTACCTCACTCCTCCTTTTAGTAGAGTAAGTCGTTCTTTCTGTTGTTCAGAGCAGGATTGTCAACTCTTTGTCCCCTACGCCTTCATTTGTGCGTCCTTCTTGCAAGTTGAATCAAGCTCTGCCGGCCCCCTATATAATGAGCTCAGTCTCAGCATTAGTGGCCACTTAGATCACTCCTCATTCTGTTCACATCTCTGTCCTCCCCTGTACATATTATTTTTGTGAGTGCTCAGGAACTCTCCAGCCATCTAGCTGCTGTATAATTTGAGTGTGGGTGTTTTTACCATTTTTCTTGTACTGTGTGGCCTGGGGCGTTGGTTCGTGGGCCTGGTGGGGTTTTTATGATTCATAATGGTTCCATGCTGTCAGCCATTATTAGTAATATTTTGTATCTGTAATAATATTATATCTTGCTTTAACTGAGCATTATCCGGTTTTCTTATTTATCAGGGCTGACTTAGATAAATTTGCCCTTGCTAAATTCATGTTAATAGAGGCTATTGCAGTTAACCATAGATGTAATCTGTTTTGCCATTACATTATCCTTATGAGTCCTGAATGTTTAGTTGTTAGTTTGAGCAGTAAACTTTAACTTGTAATTTTACCTAAGTCTTTTGTTTTGAACCTGGAACTTTGCGGGACAGTACTGATTTTAGTATTCTCACTTGAAGTGTTCATTATCTCTCTCTGTTCCGTAACAATATCTATCTATCTATATATATATATATATATATATATATATATATATATATATATATATATATATATATATATATATATATATATCATCCAATCTTACATTGCCCCAAGAGGAGCGTAGGAGCCCGGGGCTAGGCAGTTGGTCTCGACATTTAAGATAAGAGTGACCAGCCTCACTCATCCCTGAGTGGCATTACATGAACAATCAACCCCAACCTTCCCTTGGATATAAACCTTCACCGGCTCAATCCCACTGAAGCGTAATAATTATCCAGTAAACCAGCAGGTGCCAAAATTTGGTTATATGGTTACCACCCAGCGTAGTACATGGTTTCCTGGTGTACAGGAAACCATTTGGCTTGTCACTCATTGTAGAGTCACCCACAGGCAGAAGGAAAAGGAAAGAATGAAGGAAAGAAAGACAGAAGAGAAAGTGTAAAGTCACCCGTAGGCAGAAGGACATGGAAGGAAGGAATGATAGAAAGAAAGAAGAGGAGGAAAGGAAAGAAGGATGGAAGAGAGGAAAGGGCAGACACCCGAGAGCAGCAATTTATCGAGTGAGTGGATGGTGAGCTCCCCCACCTACTATTAATATATATATATATATATATATATATATATATATATATATATATATATATATATATATATATATATATATATTGTTACATAGCCTATGATTTCATCATCCTTTGTGTAATTTTAACGCACAGTTGCTGCATGTTTGATCACGAGCGTGTTCTGCCTCAGTCCCCCCCTTCTACCGTTATAGTAGAGTAAGTCGTTCTCTCTGTTATTCCGAGCGGGATTTTCAGCTCTTTGTCCCCATGGCTTCATTTGCGCGTCCTTCTTACAAGTTGTATCAAGCTCTGCCAGCCCCTATATAATGAGCTCAGTCTCTGCATCATTGCCACTTAGATCTGCTCCTCATTTTGTTCACATCTCTGTCCTCCCCTGTACAGATATTATTATTGTGAGTGCTCAAGAAATCTCCAAACATCTAGCAGCTGTGTGTAATTTGAGTATAACTGTTGTTGTATTTTTTCTTGTACTGTATAGCATAAGTTTAATTTGTAGGCCTAGTGAAGTTTTTGTAATTCATGTAGGGATCTTTATGTTAGTCATTTTTGATAATAGTTTGTATCTGTAATAATTTATCTGGGATTCACTGAGTATTATCTGGTATCTCATTTTATCAGGGCTGACTTAGATAAATTTACTCTTGCTAATTTCGTGTTAACAGAGGCTATTGCAGTTAACTATATATTTAACCTGTTTATTTGCCATTACATTATCCTTATGAGTTCTGAATGTTTTGTTGTTAGTTTGTGCATTAAACTTTAACTTGTAATTTTACCTAAGTCTTTTGTTTTGAACCTGGAACTTTACGGGACAGTAGTGACACTTAGCATTCTCACTTAAAGTGTACGTTATCTTTCTCTGTTCCGTAACATAAATTTGGCGACCTCATATCAGGATATTCAGGATATTATCATAAGGATATTGCTTGATATTTTGTGAGTGTTACTTTTCATGATGTCTACTATTACTACACTTGATGAAGCCAAAGATTTTTTGTCAAATGTGCAAACAGTGTGTGATATAGAAAACAGAACAAAGAATGAACTTAAGCTTGTTGCTCAACAATTGGGAATTGTTGTTCGCTCTCATCATTCTAAAGATCAGATTGTTGACATGATTAATGAAAGCTTGTTTAATGTAACTCCTCCAAATGAGCAAACGCAGATTGAATTAGCTAAGTTACAGCTAGCCCTGCAGGAGGCCCGTGCTAGGGAGGCTGAGGCACAAGTTGAACTTGCTAGGATTCAGGCGGACCATGAGTATCGCATGAAACAATGTGGAACTGGATCATCTAGCTCTGATGATTTTGATGTGGCTAAAAATGTTAAACTTGTCCCTCCTTTTAATATATCTGATTTAACAAAGTATTTTCAGTTGTTTGAGAGGGTAGCTACAGGTTTTAATTGGCCCAAAAAGTATTGGCCAGTACTCCTTCAAACTGTTCTCACCGGTAAAGCTCAAGTAACTTATGCATCTTTGCCTCAGGATCAATCTGATAATTATGATGTAGTTAAGAGCTTGATTCTTAAGGCCTATGAGCTTGTTCCTGAAGCCTATAGAGTAAAATTTAGGACAACTTACAAGCAAGATAAGCAATCTCATGTTGAGTATGCAAAAATCAAAGAAGATCTGTTAGAGCAGTGGTTAAATTCTAAGAATGTGGATTCTGATTTTGGTAAATTTAAGCAGATGATTTTGCTGGAGGATTTCAAGAGGTGTATTTATAAAGATGTAAGCCTATATCTTGATGAGAAAAGAATAGATAATTTGTCTGATGCTGCAGTTTTAGCTGATGAGTATGTTCTCACTCACAAGAGATATTCTAAAGAAAAAGGGAAAGCTGAGAGTAAGTACGTTGCCTCTACTCAGAGTACAGGTAACAGGAAAGAGAATAAAGATGATGTTTCTCAGGAAGTAAATACCAGCTTCACCTCTAGATTTCAGAAAAGTAAATGTACTTATTGTAGTAAGCTTGGTCATACTACGGAGAGATGTTTCAGGAGACAGCGTGATGTGAACAAAAAGGAGTCTTTAAATATTCAGTCAATTGGTCTAGTGTCCACTCTTGAGAGTTCCCAGAATTCTTTAACTGAGTTAACTGAACCTGCTTTGAGGGGTAACTTAAATTCTCATGATGGAGCTCCTCTTTTGAGCAGTAACGTGGGTGACACTCTCAAGAGTTCATGTGCTAATTTCCTGTCTGATGGTTTTGTCAGTCCTCTGGACAGGAATGACAGGAAATCAGTTCAAATATATCGTGATACAGGTGCTTGCCAATCCCTTATGCTGACCAGTGTTCTAGGCTCTAATGTTAATTCCTCTGATGAAACTGTAATCTTACAAGGTGTAGGGAATAATTACTTCTCTGTCCCTCTGTGCAGAGTGAATTTAGAGTCTGGTTTTGTTAATGGTTCCGTTATGGTTGGGTTGGTTGAGACACTCCCAATGTCAGGTGTAACTTTCTTACTTGGAAATGATATTGGTGGAAGTCAAGTGTGTCCAGCTCTTCAGTTGTCTAGTGAGCCAGTGGCTGTGTCCCAGGATTGTGATGTCCCTGATGTGTTCCCTGCATGTGCTGTCACTAGGGCTAAGTCTAAAGTTACTGGTGATTTAGAGGATAATGATGATGATGATGTTATCCTAGCTGACACTTTTCTTGCTAATTTGGACCACTCACCAGATGAGGCAGTACCCCGTAGTGTTGATAATTTGTCTCGTCAAGAGTTGGTTGAGTTGCAGATTGCTGACCCTGAGTTGAAAGGTCTAGCTAACTCTGCTTACAGTGAAGAAGAGTCAGCCGGTGCTTCTACTTGTTATTATGTAAAGTCAGGAGTACTTATGAGGAAGTGGAGACCCCCAACAGCATCAGCCGACTGTGAATGGGAGGTTGTACATCAAGTTGTCATCCCTCGTGTTTGTAGGCAGGATATCATTAGAGTGGCTCATGATTCCAGTTTGGCAGGACACCTTGGAGTGAGGAAGACTGTGGCACGCATTTTGAAACACTTCTACTGGCCAGGTATCTTCAGGGATGTTTCCTGGTATTGTAAGTCTTGTCACACCTGTCAAGTTGTGGGGAAGTGTAATCAGACTGAAAAGGTTGCACCTCTAGTTCCCATTCCTCCTTTTGAGGCGCCTTTCACCCGTGTGTTGGTGGATATTGTGGGCCCTCTTCCTAAGACTTCTTCAGGATTTTCTTATGTGTTGACCCTGATTGATATGGCTACTCGTTATCCTGAAGCCATTCCACTTAGAAATATCTCAGCAAAGAACGTGGTTAAGGAAATGCTAGGGTTCTTCACAAAGTTTGGTCTGCCCAAGGAGGTACAGTCAGACCGGGGAAGTAATTTCATGTCAAATGTTTTCAAGCAGTCTCTGAAAGAGTTGGGCATCACCCAGATAACGTCTTCAGCTTACCATCCCCAGACCCAAGGAGCGTTGGAGAGATATCATCAAACACTCAAATCGATGCTCAAGAAATACTGTTTGGAACATCAGAAAGACTGGGATAAAGGTCTTCCATTCGTTGTGTTTGCCGCAAGAGAATCTCCAAATGAATCACTGGGCTTCTCACCTTTTGAACTACTGTTTGGCCATGAAGTAAGAGGACCCCTTAAGTTACTCCAGGAATGCTGGCTGTCGGAGGAAGATGACGTCAACCTGCTGGAGTATGTGATGAAGTTCAAAGAACGGCTGTCCACTGCTTTACAGCTGGCGAGAGAGAATTTAGGAGCTGCTCAGGAGAAGATGAAGACTTGGTATGATAAGAAGTCCAGGTTACGCCACTTTCAGCCAGGAGATCAGGTTTTGATTCTGCTACCAGTTCATGGGCAACCTCTTCAAGCCAAGTTTAGTGGCCCTTATTTCGTGGAGAAGAAACTCAGTGATGTCAACTATGTCATCGCCACACCAGATCGTAGAAAGAGCAAGCAACTATGTCACATCAACATGCTAAAGTTATATCACAGGCGGGACGAAAATAATCCAGTCTGCACTGTAGCTGTTCCACCCGAGTCTACAAGTGAAGTTCTCCCATGCAGCATGAGCCTGAGTGATAGTTTGGGGAAGAATCCTGATATCATGAATGATCTCCAGACTAAGCTTTCTCATCTGCCTCCCGAGGAAAGGCAGGAGATTTCGGCATTACTGCAGGAGTACCCGCAAGTGTTCCGTGCCACTCCAGGAAGAACCACTGTGTTGATGCATGATGTCGATGTTGGAGACGCAAAGCCAATTAAATTGCCTCCTTACCGTGTGAACCCAGTGAAAGTTCCTCTCATCCAGAAGGAGCTTGGCTACCTGTTGGACCACAAGATGATTGAGCCCTGTCAGAGCGAGTGGAGTTCTCCTGTCACTCTAGTCCCTAAGCCAGGTGGGTCACAGCGGCTTTGCATTGACTACAGACGTGTTAATCAGATAACTAAAACAGACACTTACCCTCTCCCTCGTGTGGAAGATTGCATAGACAAGATCGGAAAGGCTAGGTACATAAGTAAGTTTGATCTGTTAAAGGGATACTGGCAAGTACCTATGACTGAACGTGCTAGGGAGATCTCATGTTTTGTAACATTAGGAAAGTCATTTGCATGTTCTGTAATGCCATGTACAGATTGTTTTAGAGTAATAAGAAATTTCCTTTGTAAATTTCTTTTTTCTTTGTGGGGAGGTGTTACATAGCCTATGATTTCATCATCCTTTGTGTAATTTTAAAGCACAGTTGCTGCATGTTTGATCACGTGCGTGTTCTGCCTCAGTCCCCCCCTTCTACCGTTATAGTAGAGTAAGTCGTTCTCTCTGTTATTCCGAGCGGGATTTTCAGCTCTTTGTCCCCATGCTTCATTTGCGCGTCCTTCTTACAAGTTGTATCAAGCTCTGCCAGCCCCTATATAATGAGCTCAGTCTCTGCATCATTGCCACTTAGATCTGCTCCTCATTTTGTTCACATCTCTGTCCTCCCCTGTACAGATATTATTATTGTGAGTGCTCAAGAAATCTCCAAACATCTAGCAGCTGTGTGTAATTTGAGTATAACTGTTGTTGTATTTTTTCTTGTACTGTATAGCATAAGTTTAATTTGTAGGCCTAGTGAAGTTTTTGTAATTCATGTAGGGATCTTTATGTCAGTCATTTTTGATAATAGTTTGTATCTGTAATAATTTATCTGGCATTCACTGAGTATTATCTGGTATCTCATTTTATCAGGGCTGACTTAGATAAATTTACTCTTGCTAATTTCGTGTTAATAGAGGCTATTGCAGTTAACCATATATTTAACCTGTTTATTTGCCATTACATTATCTTTATGAGTTCTGAATGTTTTGTTGTTAGTTTGTGCATTAAACTTTAACTTGTAATTTTACCTAACTCTTTTGTTTTGAACCTGGAACTTTACGGGACAGTAGTGACACTTAGCATTCTCACTTAAAGTGTACGTTATCTTTCTCTGTTCCGTAACAATATATATATATATATATATATATATATATATATATATATATATATATATATATATATATATATATATATATATATAAAGCCTATACCCACATTATTTTTCTTTTTCCATGTTACTACATTTCTTATTTCACATGATCATGTATTGTATATACCCAGTACCTTCCTACAACTCCTATAGAATAATTCTACCTTATAATAATCAAACAATGTACTTGCATACCTAGTAAACCTCCCCCCCAACTCAATTGTCATATAATGGACCTATTATGTTACTTGCCTCATTGTGTCAGGAGACACCAATTCAATTAACCGGGGGAGTATTGTACCCATACTACATTACTGTAATCATATAACCATACTTTTAATACGTAAACCGATGTATGTAACCAGTATAGTTTGTGTTTATCAGCAAATCTTTTTAACTGCTGAGCTAAGCTAAGGTTCCCACGCCTGCTTCTCACTCACAGTTCAGTCGGGGGTTAGCCAGCATTCAGAGCACATCTACAGTATTCCTCCCTCAAATAAACCTCCGTTATACATCGCCTCAGATCTTTGGAATTAACCTGCGTGGGGAACGAGGGGACAGTGAAACACTACTCCCTCACCCTTCTCCAACACCCACTCCCTCACCCTCCTGCAACATGCACTCCTGCACTCTCCTCCAACCCTCACTCCCTCACCCTGTCCAATCCCTACTTCCTCACCCTAACTCAGTCCTTACTTCTTCACCCTGACCTAGTTATTAATCTCTCACCCTGACTCATTCCTCACTCCCTCACCCTCATACATCCCCCACTCTTTCAGTCCAGGAATCCCGCATGAGATAGCCGTCGGCGCTCTTACTACCTCCTATTTTTTTTTTCCGTATGATTTGAGTGAATCTGATCGAATATTTCGTGTGAAACAGTATATGTGTGTATAACTGTCTTGGACGAACTGTGTAAAGTTTGCGAATCCACCGAATATGCTAGATTTTTTCTGCGTATTAAAAATGAAAAGCTTTATCCTGTCCCATTTGTTTATGTTTGGTGTCATGAAATGTGACCTTTTTGAGGCAAGGAAGAAGGAATCTAAGGCATAAGCCCGCAAGATTATTCATTCCTAGAAAAAAATAAAAACATGATAACAGGGAGCCAAATTCAATATCCAGTCATTTCGAGGTGCCTGGACACACTGCGTTTGAAAGACCGAAGGTTATAGGCAACTGGAAATACAGAGGAATACAGATATAAAGATTACCTGTTGCATACATGAAGGAATGGAAGTAACGGATTATGCTTGCATTAGAGAGTTAGACAGAAAAGAGATGAGAGTTTGCAGCTTGACGGGTGCTTTTCACCCACCGTAGTGGTGGAGGGATGCAGGCAAAGAGTTCGGAGGAGTAATGACCACTGAAGTTGCGGTAGAAGAGAGAGAAAGATGCAACAGTGGTTGAACTGCTTGCTTGCATCCCTCCTCCACTACGGCAGGTGCATAGCTCCAATTTACAAACAAGTTCTAATCTCTTTTCTGTTCAACACTTTAATGCAAGAGTTAGTGGTGACTATTGATGTAGTGTCAGAAGAGAGATAAAAATGCAACAGTGCGGTAAAGAGACAAAAGTTGAAGGAAGCCAGTAAGGGAAGAGTTCTATCTATTTATCTATTGCTAGGCGCCTTAATCCAGGAAGGGGTGACCACAAACAAATCGCCGCCATGTCGCCCTGTCTCCCGCCATTTCACTGCCCTCCCTCCATCTCACACACCCTTCCCTCATATACCTCTCCACACCATCCTTCCATCCCATCCTTAGCCTCCCCCTCCCTCTCCCCTCCTCCACCTCACTCTTTACAGTACACTCTCTTCGTTTGTCTCTCGCTCTCCATCCTCTTCACATGGCCAAACCATCTCAGTGTATTTCTCCCAAGGCTTTCTGTCAAAACTAGATCCCCACCACAACGCTCCTTCACTTCCTCATGTTTAAGTCTGTCTTTCCATGTAACTTCATATGCTACTCACAACTCATTTCCACTGTTCCTACTTTTTGACTTGTGTCTTTCTAGCAAGGTCCAAGCTTCGCTTCCAAATGTTAATGTTGTTATCACAATATTATCAAGCAGCGACTTTTTTACTTCCATGCTCACTTCCCTTTTTCTTATCATTCCTTTCAAAGAACCAGCTACCTTGCTTCCTTGTTGTACCCTTTCAAGCACTTCAACCTCCAGACTTCTATCCTTACTCACCACACTTCCCAAGTTCTCAAACGTACTCACATTTTCCATTTGCTCATCGAACCTTGCTGTACATTCGGTGACCTCATTTCTCTCGAATACCTTAACTATACTCCTCCGTACAATTACCTTTAGCTTCCGTTTCTTACTCACTCCCCCAGACTAATTCACCAAGCCTTGCAGTTCCCCTTCGTCTTCACCTAATATAGTAAATGCAAACAACAGTACAGGAAGTTTCCAAACCTTGCCCTCTTTCATTAGGGTCGCTCCAACATCCACTGCCCTACCTTGTGTCACTTTTATAACCTCATCCATATACAGATTGAATAACCATGAACACCTGACACATCCCTGTTTCATCCAACATTTAGACAGAAAAATCCACTCAGTTCACTATCCATACGCACTGCAGCCTTGGCAGTCTCAAACATGCTCTTCATGCCTTTCAGCAACATCCCATTTACTCCATATGTTCTTAATATATTCCACATTCCTTCTCTATCCACTCAGTCATATGCTTTCTCCAGATCCATGAAGACCGCATACAACTTCTTTCCTTTCTCTATAAACTTTCCCACTAAAGACCTAAGAATGAATATTTGATCTACATAATCTCTTCCCTTCTAAAACCTCCATTTTCCTCAACTAGTTCCTCTGTTATTTCCCTAACTCTGTCAATAAGTATCCTACCATATATTTCTTCTATTACACTAAGAAAACAAATACCCCTATGATGCCCACACACTTCTTTTTCCCCTTTTTCTTTTGTACAGGAAAATATCTATACCTGACTTCCAGGTTAATGAGAAGAAAAGACTTTCACTCCAACCTGTTGAAAAGAGCTGTATTCGGGGAGCCTCCCCGCACATGAGAGTTGTAGTCTACACAGGGTCGAATAAAACTCCACTATAAAGTCAACAATTCTGTGCGGTTAAAGAAGCCACAGACCAGCTTAACACACCTAATCTCTTGGAAGTAGATTTTGCTAGAAATAATATGATCTTACCAAGATAAATCCCTAAAGAATAAAACAACGAGTATGTTCAAAGATGATGCAGGACCGCGTAGGATATTGTTAGAAAATAAAGAGTACTCCTCCAGAAAATTCTGATAGGTTGAAACATGTAAGAACTGAGATTTTGATGTATTAAAAACAATATTACTATTACCACGGTCAGAGATATGAGACACGTCAGACATTAGGTGTGCCATAGTCTCGTCCCTTGTTTGTTGAAGTAACTGCTGAGATCGATGCTGTGAGAAGTAAATGGAAAGGTGAAGAGTGGAGTCATCAGTGTATGAGTGTATAGGGTTAGATGAACAGCTTAGGTCACTGATGGTTGTAATGAAGCGAGTTGGTGATAGGACAGAACCCTGAGGAACACCATCATTGCTAGCTCTAGGAGAAGAATGGTGGCCGTCTATAACAGCAGCTATAGAATGACAAAAAAAAAAAAAAAAAAAAAAAAAAAAACAGGTAGAGATGAAGGCACAGATAGGACAGAAGCCATAAGAGGGTACTTTTGCAAATTAAAGATTTATGCTAGACTCGATCGAAAGCCTTTGAGGCGTCAAGTGCAATGACAAAGCTTTCACCAAAGTCCCAAAAGGAGGATGACAAGAAGTATGAAAGGTAGGTGAGATCACCAGTGGACTGTCCCTAGTTGAACCCGTACTGACGGTCGGAAGTAAAGGGTTCTTTCTTTTTTTTGGGGTGGGTGGGTAAGAGTAGTTTCAAAAACTTTAGAACTACAGGATGTTAAAGCAATTGGGCAATAGTTAGAGGACTGGGAATTGCCACCCTTCTTTGGGACAGGATGAATGAGAGAAAACTTCCAGCAAAAAAGAAAGATACATGTTGACAGAGAAAAATGAACGAGTTTACCTAGACAGGGTGTACGCAGAGATGCTAAATTCTTGGGGGCAACAGGAAAGACCCCATCAGACCCATATGCCTTGTTTGTACTGAAGCCAGTGATGGCAGAAAGCACATGAAATTTTAATGTCAATCATTAGGAATTCAGACAGAAGTGATGCAGGAACAGCTCTGAAATCATCTAAAATGAAACTGAAGGAGAAAGTCAGAGCAAATGTTCTGTTTTATTAGTACAAGAAACAGCTACAGAGCCATCAGAGTGGAAGATAGGAGGGAAGGATGGGGAAGTAAAGATGTTAGAATAGTTTTTGCTAAGGTGCCAGGAGTGGGAAGAATTTGAGATGGAGAGTTCAGTGCATTTAGTATAAATGAAAATATTCTTAGCAGAGCAAGGAACAGACTTACCATGACTCTGAGCAGAAACATAAAAGAAATGAGATTCAGGAGTGGGTTAGCTCCAGTACCTTTTGTAGCCTTCTTCTCTTTGTGTACAACATTACAACGAGTGTAACTAAACCAATTTTTCAATAGTCACAGGATAAGAGAAAAGATTGTATATTTCCATGCCAAAAAGAATAACCTCCATATTGCACGAGACATACTCAGATGGCTCTCGGCCATGGAAACAATAATATTTCCGAACAACGTAAAAGAAAAACTGACTGAGGGCCTCCCAATCACCAGCTTGAAAGTGTGCTTCTTGGGAGGGTCCACAGGCTTTACTGGAATGATAGGACAGGACTAGTTAAGGTCATAAGTTTGTGACTGGATGAGCCCAAAGGAGAGAAAAGATTATTCATCTTAAGCAATGAGACTAGTTGTAAGGAAGAGTGTGTTGGAACTCTCTTAAAACAGTGAAGGGTAGGGCGCTGTACAAGCTGCTCTAGGTTAAGATATACAGATTGGTTTGTTTACCGGGTGCATCAATGAAAGGAGAGGATCGCTAAATGTAGTATAGAACAATGAAATCACCCAGGATAGAGATTTCGGAGAAAGGAGAAATTGACAAGATGTGTTCCATCACAGAAGGAAGATAGTCAAATAATTTTTCATAGTCAGTAGAATTAGAGGATAAGTACACAGAACAACTATATTTAATCAGTGAATGACAGGATATCCGAAACCAGAGTGTAGAGAATTCAGAACATTCAAATTCAGGAACACGCGAGTGTTGCGTACATATACATAACAGCCACCTTTGCTTTCAAATGAACTTAGAGAAAGTATGAGGATACAGAGAAGGGTTTGCCATCAGTCGCCTCTGACAGCTGAGTTTCAGTGAGGGGAAGGTGAGTTTTAGAGGAGGAGAAGTAGTGCTCAGTAGAGAGAAAGTTGGAGGAAAGGCCACAGATCTTGCAGAAAGGATTATGGAATGACTCAGACAGTTGTTCCATGCATCTCACTTGGCAGTCTTTGAGAAAGGGGTAGATGGTTGAGGCTTTTATGCCCCCCCCCCCCCCCGGCGACCCAAAGGCTGGGTGTTCAGATTCCATTTCACGTAATTTTGAACAGGAAGTTTGGTGTGTAATGGGCATGTAGTTTGGTGTCGACAGCTAAAGGAACTTGTATAGCAGAGTATGCTGGCCTACTCTCTGTGTTATTGAAATACTGGAAAAGTTTAGCAAAGGCGGATGGTCACAAGCTGGTCCTGAGGACTGATGAAACGGGAGTTCCATCTCTCCCTGTCATTCGTTTTCCATCCATTTTTTTTTTTTCTATGCGAGGAAGAAGGAACCAAAGGCCATGAGCCCGCAGTAACAGTTCAATCCAAGAGAAAAACAAAATACAATAGAGAGCCAAATTCAAGATCCGATCATTTCGAGATGCCTGGACACATTGCGTTTGAAAGAATGGAGATCATAGGCAGCAGGAAATACAGACAGAGGGAGACAGTTCCAGAGTTGACCTGTTGCATAAATGAAACACTGGGAGTAACGGTTAACTCTTGCATTAGAGAGTTGGACAGAAAAGGGTTGAGAGTTTGCTGCCAGACGGGTGCTACATGCCCGTCGTAGAGGTGGAGGAATGCAAGCAGACAGTTCAGAGGAGCAGTGACCATTAAAGTAGCGATAGAAAAGAGATAAAGATGCAACAGTGTGGCGAAGAGACAGAGGTTGAAGGGAGTCAGTAAGAGGAGAGTTAATGAGACGAAAAGCCTTTGACTCCACCCTATTGAGAAGAGCTGTATGTGGGGAGCCTTCCCACACATGAGAGTTGTACTCCACACATGGGCGGATAAAACCCCTGTATAGAGTCAACAATTGTGCAAGGGTAAAGAAAGAGTGGAGTCGGCTTAGCACACCCAATCTCTTGGAAGCAGATTTTACAAGAGATGTAATATGATCTTTCCAAGATAAGTCCCGAGTAAATGAAACCCTAAGCATGCTCAAGGATGATGCAGGATTAAGCTGAATATTATTAAACATTAGTGGGTATACCTGTGGAAGATTTTCTCGGGTTGATAGGTGTAAGAACTGAGTCTTAGATGCATTAAAAACAACCATATTATTTTTACCCCAGTCAGAGATACGAGCCAAGTCAGACATTAGGTGTGCCATAGCCTCATCCCTTGCCTGTTGAAGTAACTGTTGAGATGGGCGTTGCGGGAACCGAATGGAAAGATGAAGGGTGGAGTCATCAGCGTATGAGTGGATAGGCTTAGATGTACAGCTTAGAAGATCATTGATGAATAAAAGGAAGAGAGTTGGTGATAGGACAGATCCCTGAGAAACACCACTGTTGATAGATCTAGGAGAAGAACGATGGCCGTCTACAACAGTGGCTATAGAACGACCAGAAAGGAAGCTAGTGATGAAGGCACAGATAGAAGGATAGAAACCGTAGGAGGGCAGTTTGGAAATTAAAGATTAATGCCAGACTCGATCGAAAGCCTTTGAGATGTCAAGTGCAATGGGAAAGCTTTCGCCAAAGTCCCGAAAGGAGGATGACCAGGAATCTGAAAGGTAGGTGAGAAGATCGCCAGTGGAGCGTCCCTGACAGAACCCGTGCTGACGATCAGAAAGAAGGTTGTGATAGGAAAGATGCCTTAAAATTTTTCTATTGAGAATTGACTCGAAAACTTTTGAAATACAGGTCGTTAAAGCAATTGGACGATAGTTGGAGGGTTGGGAGTGGTCACCCTTCTTTGGGACTGGCTGAATGAGAGAAAACTTCCAGCAAGAAGGAAAGGTACAAGTTGACAGACAAAGGCGAAAGAGTTTGCCTAGGCAGGGTGTAAGCACAGAAGCACAGTTCTTGAGAACAACAGGAGGGACCCCATCAGGCCCATATGCCTTGTTAGTACTGAGGCCAGTGATGGCAGAAAATACAACAGCCGAAGAAATTTTAATGTCAGCCATGAGGAAGTCAGAGGGGGGAAGTGATGGAGGAACAGCACCGGAATCGTCTGAGGTGGAATTGGAGGAGAAAGTCTGTGCGAGGAGATCTGCTTTATCAGTAGAAGAAATAGCTACAGAACCATCAGAGTAGAAAAGAGGAGGGAAGGATGATGAGGTAAAGTTGTTAGAAAGGTTTTTGGCAAGGTGCCAGAAGGAGCGGGAAGAATTCGAGTTGGACAGTTGAGAGCATTTAGTACGGATGAAATTATTTTTAGCAGAGCGAAGAACAGACTTAGCACGAATCCGGGCAGAAACGTAAAGATGATGTGATTCAAGGGTGGGTTGACTCCGGTACCTTTTGTAGGCCCTCTCCTTGTTGCGGACAGCATTAGAACAAGCGTAATTAAACCAAGGCTTTCTTGCGTTAGTCAAAGGATATGAGAAAGGAATGTATGCTTTCATGCCCGAGAGAATAACCTCCATAATGCGCAAGGCACACTCAGATGGCTCACGGCCATGGAAGCAATAATCATTCCAGGGAAAATCAAAGAAATACTGCCTGAGGGCCTCCCAGTCCGCGGCTCCAAAATCCCACAGACGACGTTTCCCTGGAGGGTCCACAGGCCGTACCGGAGTGATAGGACAGGTTAAGGTGATAAGGTTGTGATTGGAGGAGCCCAACGGAGAGAAAAGATTAACAGAGTAAGCAGAAGGATTAGTTGTGAGGAAGAGGTCAAGTATGTTGGAGCTCTCTCCAAGGCGGTCAGGGATACGGGTAGGGTGCTGTACAAGCTGCTCTAGGTTATTAAGGATAGAAGAGGTGTAGGCTTGTTCACCAGGTGGATCAGTGAAAGGAGAGGAGAGCCAAAAGTGGTGGTGAACATTGAAATCTCCTAGAATGGAGATTTCTGAGAAAGGAGAAATGGATAGAATGTGTTCCATCGTAGAAGTAAGATAGTCGAAGAATTTTTGATAATCAGTAGAATTAGGGGATAAGTAAACAGCACAGATATATTTAGTCAGAGAATGACAGGAAAGCCGAAGCCAGAGTGTAGAGAATTCAGAAGAATCGAGTTCAGGAACACGAGAGCAAGATAAGTCTTTGCGTATATATACACAACAGCCACCTTTGGCTTTGAAATGAGTATAGAGAAAGTAGGAGGATACAGAAAAGGGTTTGCTGTCAGTTGCCTCAGACAGCTGAGTCTCAGAAAAAGAAGGTGAGGTTTAGAGGAGGAGAGGTGGTGCTCAATAGAGCGAAAGTTAGAGGAAAGGCCGCGAATGTTGCAGAAATGAAGAAGAAGTGAGTCAGACAGTGGTTCCAGGCACCTCGAGTCATCACCGGGAGAGGGGCGGATGGTGGGGGCATTTATGGTCCCCCCCCCTGGGGACTCCGAGGCTTGGTGATGAGACGCCATAATTACATTTTGGAAAAGGAAGTGTAGTGTGTACTGTGCATGTAGTTTGGTGTAGATAGTTAGAGAAATTTGTACTGGAGAGCATGCTGGCCTACTCTCTGTGTAACTGAGACACTGAAAAAGTTCAGCAAAGGGAGATGGTCAGGAACTAGTCCTGAGGGCTGATGAAACGGGAGCTCCAGCACTCCCTGACATCAGCTTTCCATCCACCTCGGGAGTACTGCCCTGCTCGACTGGTGCTACAGTCTACTCCTCAGTACCTTGGAAGTACTGTCCTGTTCAACTGGTGTTACAATCTTCCCCCTGACTGAGGTGGATGGCTATTGTTCTCGTGGAAGTGATATGTATTATCCTAAGTTCAGAACTTTGATTGAATAGATGTTAGGTGTATGTTTTTTCGCATGTAAGAACAGTTTTTACCCCGTGTGCGCACTTGGAATTGAGCGGAACTTGTTTTGTCTTGGCTTGTTTTGATTAAGCTGACCTTGTCGGTTAAGTAAAATCTCTTGTTTTGAATTGTTTTTGTTTAAACTGAGCTGTAAAGTGACAAAGCATTTCTGTTTATTGTTGTGCGTTTTACAGTAGTGTGGAAACGATTTATGTTTATCAGTTTGTGACAGTCCTGTGTGATTATGGTTAATGCTTTTGTGTACGTGGATGTATACAGCTGCAGTGTCTGCTACAGTATGTCTATATACTGGTATATTTAGTGCCAATCATTCCCCTGTGCGTAGTGTTATAAATGAGTGAGTACTGTTCCCTTTGCTTTGTTTATTGTTTTCACACAAAATAGTTTATATCCCGTGTGTACAGTTATTTAGTGAGTAGAGTTTTATTTGCATTGATTGCAGTTTCGCACCACTAGCCTACCGTTGTTTTTGCTACTTGGCTAACTTCTTTCTTCTTTTCTCATCTTATGGTAACTTAAAATATTTTAGCATGCAGATTCCCCTCTTGATTCATCTGTGTAGAGTTTGTAACTCAACATTTAATTTACCTTTACTGTAATATAACCCCTTGTTTATTTGTTTTAATGGTCCACCATTCATTTTTGTATTTTATTATTATTATTATTATTATTATTATTTTTAATTTTTGGTAGATATCACCACTTGAGTTACAGATAAAATTTTTTCTTTGTTTATATTTCTTCTCTGTTTACAGGTTTGTTCACCTGGTGTATTATCTAAATAATATGGTCAATCTGTGTATGTCTGTATCTGTCTGTGCTTTTGTTATTTTCTTTCACGGGGGAAAAAAAAAATGGCAATCACGCGCTAGGCGACCACCCGAAATTGTCAGAAATCATGACACGCGAAAATATGCGAAAATAATTTGTTTCTCTCACGAAAATGGTAATAGATATCAACCTAATTCTTATATATATATATATATATATATATATATATATATATATATATATATATATATATATATATATATATATATATATATATATATTGTTACGGAACAGAGAAAGATAATGTACACTTTAAGTGAGAATACTAAAAATCACTACTGTCCCGTAAAGTTCCAGGTTCAAAACAAAAGAGTTAGGTAACATTACAAGTTAAAGTTTAATGCACAAACTAACAACAAAACATTCAGGACTCATAAGGATAATGTAATGGCAAAAAACAGGTTAAATATATGGTTAACTGCAATAGCCTCTATTAACATGAAATTAGCAAGAGTAAATTTACCTAAGTTAGCCCTGATAAAATGAAAATACACTGGGTAATGCTCAGTTAATGCAAGATAAATTATTACAGATACAAACTATTCTCAAAAATGACTGACAATAAGAACTTTACATGAATTACAAAAAAACCTCACTAGGCCTAAGAATTAACCCTATGCTACACAGCACAAGAAAAAATGCAACAACAGTTATACTCAAATTACACAGCTCCTAGATTGTTGGAGACTTCCTGAGCACTCACAACAATAACTGTACAGGAGAGGACAGAGATGTGAACAAAATGAGGAGTAGATCTAAGTGGCAATGATGCAGAGACTGAGCTCATTATATAGGGGCCAGCAGAGCTTGATACAACTTGTAAGAAGGACGCGCAAATGAAGCCATGGGGACAAAGAGTTGACAATCCCGCTCTGAACAACAGAAAGAACGACTTACTCTGCTATAACGGTAGAAGGGGGGGACTGAGGCAGAACACGCTCGTGATCAAACATGCAGCATACTGTGCGTTAAAATTACACAAAGGATGATGAAATCATAGGCTATGTAACACCTCCCCACAAAGAAAAAGAAATTTACAAAGGAAATTTCTTATTACTCTAAAACAATCTGTCTAAAGTCTAGATAAGCAATCTGCAATAACATTTTCTTTCCCCTTGACATGTTGTATGTCTAATGCATACTCCTGAAGAAGTAGACTCCATCTTGTCAATCTCTGATTTTTATCTTTAAACTTACTAAGGAATTTCAGTGGGTTATAATCGGTATAAGTGACTATGGGGTCAAAACCAGAACACAAATAAAATGAAAAATGCTGTAAACCCAAAATCAAGGCCAAAAGCTCTTTCTCAATAGTTGAGTAGTTCTTTTGAGGTGGAGTGAACTTCTTACTGTAATAAGATACAGGGTGTTCAATACCCTGATCATCCTCTTGCAGCAAAACAGCCCCAGCTCCTGTATCACTTGCATCTACAGCCATCTTAAAAGGCTTAGCAAAATTTGCAGCAGCGAGCACTGGCTGACTTAATAGGATAGCTTTAAGTTTGCTGAAAGAGGATTCACAGTTATCGGTCCAGACAAACTTAACTCCCTTTTTCAGTAGATCTGTAAGTGGTGATACAAGAATTGAAAAGTTAAGAACAAATCTCCTGTAATAACCTACCATTCCCAAAAATCTTTGTAACTCCTTCCTACTTTTAGGTCTGGGAAGATCACTTATAACCTGAACCTTAGCTCCTGGTGGTGCAACATGTCCATCACCAATTACGTACCCAAGGTACTGAACTTTACCTTGACCAAACTCACACTTTGATAAAGTAGCTACAAGATTAGCATGCACCAAACGCTCAAGAAATTTACTGACATGGTATAGGTGATCTTTCCAGTTGTCACTGAAGATTAATACATCATCAATATAAACAACACACCCTGCCAAACCCTCTGTTACAACATTCATGAGCTTCTGAAATGTGGCTGGTGCATTCTTCATACCATATGGCATTACGGAACATGCAAAAGTCTTTCCTAGTGTTACAAAACATGAGATCTCCCTAGCACGTTCAGTCATAGGTACTTGCCAGTATCCCTTTAACAAATCAAACTTACTTATGTACCTAGCCTTTCCGATCTTGTCTATGCAATCTTCCACGCGAGGGAGAGGGTAAGTGTCTGTTTTGGTGATCTGATTAACACGTCTGTAGTCGATGCAAAGCCGCTGTGACCCACCTGGCTCAGGGACTAGATTGACAGGAGAACTCCACTCGCTCTGACAGGGCTCAATCATCTTGTGGTCCAACAGGAAGCCAAGCTCCTTCTGGATGAGAGGAACTTTCACTGGGTTCACACGGTAAGGAGGCAATTTAATTGGCTTTGCGTCTCCAACATCGACATCATGCATCAACACAGTGGTTCTTCCTGGAGTGGCACGGAACACTTGCGGGTACTCCTGCAGTAATGCCGAAAACTCCTGCCTTTCCTCGGGAGGCAGATGAGAAAGCTTAGTCTGGAGATCATTCATTATATCAGGATTCTTCCCCAAACTATCACTCAGGCTCATACTGCATGGGAGAGCTTCACTTGCAGACTCGGGTGGAACAGCTACAGTGCAGACTGGATTATTTTCGTCCCGCCTGTGATATAACTTTAGCATGTTGATGTGACATAGTTGCTTGTTCTTTCTACGATCTGGTGTGGCGATGACATAGTTGACATCACTGAGTTTCTTCTCCACGAAATAAGGACCACTAAACTTGGCTTGAAGAGGTTGCCCATGAACTGGTAGCAGAATCAAAACCTGATCTCCTGGCTGAAAGTGGCGTAACCTAAACTTCTTATCATACCAAGTCTTCATCTTCTCCTGAGCAGCTCCTAAATTCTCTCGTGCCAGCTGTAAAGCAGTGGACAGCCGTTCTTTGAAATTCATCACATACTCCAGCAGGTTGACGTCATCTTCCTCCGACAGCCAGCATTCCTTGAGTAGCTTAAGGGGTCCTCTTACTTCATGGCCAAACAGTAGTTCAAAAGGTGAGAAGCCCAGTGATTCATTTGGAGATTCTCTTGCGGCAAATACAACGAATGGAAGACCTTTGTCCCAGTCTTTCTGATGTTCCAAACAGTATTTCTTGAGCATCGGATTGAGTGTTTGATGATATCTCTCCAACGCTCCTTGGGTCTGGGGATGGTAAGCTGAAGACGTGATCTGGGTGATGCCCAACTCTTTCAGAGACTGCTTGAAAACATTTGACATGAAATTACTTCCCCGGTCTGACTGTACCTCCTTGGGTAGACCAAACTTGGTGAAGAACCCTAGCATTTCCTTAACCACGTTCTTTGCTGAGATATTTCTAAGTGGAATGGCTTCAGGATAACGAGTAGCCATATCAATCAGGGGCAACACATAAGAAAATCCAGAAGAAGTCTTAGGAAGAGGGCCCACAATATCCACCAACACACGGGTGAAAGGCACCTCAAAAGGAGGAATGGGAACTAGAGGTGCAACCTTTTCGGTCTGATTACACTTCCCCACAACTTGACAGGTGTGACAAGACTTACAATACCAGGAAACATCCCTGAAGATACCTGGCCAGAAGAAGTGTTTCAAAATGCGTGCCACAGTCTTCCTCACTCCAAGGTGTCCTGCCAAACTGGAATCATGAGTCACACTACTGATATCCTGCCTACAAACACGAGGGATGACAACTTGATGTACAACCTCCCATTCACAGTCGGCTGATGCTGTTGGGGGTCTCCACTTCCTCATAAGTACTCCTGACTTCATATAATAACAAGTAGAAGCACCGGCTGACTCTTCCTCACTGCAAGCAGAGTTAGCTAGACCTTTCAACTCAGGGTCAGCAACCTGCAACTCAACCAACTCTTGACGAGACAAATTATCAACACTACGGGGTACTGCCTCATCTGGTGAGTGGTCCAAATTAGCAAGAAAAGTGTCAGCTAGGATAACATCATCATCATCATTATCCTCTAAATCACCAGTAACTTTAGACTTAGCCCTAGTGACAGCACATGCAGGGAACACATCAGGGACATCACAATCCTGGGTCGCAGCCACTGGCTCACTAGACAACTGAGGGGCTGGACACACCTGACTTCCACCAATATCATTTCCAAGTAAGAAAGTTACACCTGACATTGGGAGTGTCTCAACCAACCCAACCATAACGGAACCATTAACAAAACCAGACTCTAAATTCACTCTGCACAGAGGGACAGAAAAGTAATTATTCCCTACACCTTGTAAGATTACAGTTTCATCAGAGGAATTAACATTAGAGCCTAGAACACTGGTCAGCATAAGGGATTGGCAAGCACCTGTATCACGATATATTTTAACTGATTTCCTGTCATTACTGTCCAGAGGACTGACAAAACCATCAGACAGGAAATTAGCACATGAACTCTTGAGAGTGTCACCCACGTTACTGCTCAAAAGAGGAGCTCCATCATGAGAATTTACGTTACCCCTTAAAACAGGTTCAGTTAACTCAGTTAAAGAATTATGGGAACTCTCAAGAGTGGACACTAGACCAATTGACTGAATATTTAAAGACTCCTTTTTGTTCACATCACGCTGTCTCCTGAAACATTTCTCCGTAGTATGACCAAGCTTACTACAATAAGTACATTTACTTTTCTGAAATCTAGAGGTGGAGCTGGTATTTACTTCCTGAGAAACATCATCTTTATTCTCTTTCCTGTTACCTGTACTCTGAGTAGAGGCAACGTACTTACTCTCAGCTTTCCCTTTTTCTCTAGAATATCTCTTGTGAGTGAGAACATATTCATCAGCTAAAACTGCAGCATCAGACAAATTATCTATTCTTTTCTCATCAAGATATAGGCTTACATCTTTACTAATACACCTTTTGAAGTCCTCCAGCAAAATCATCTGCTTAAATTTATCAAAATCAGAATCCACATTCTTAGAATTTAACCACTGCTCTAACAGATCTTCTTTGATTTTTGCATACTCAACATGGGATTGCTTATCTTGCTTATAAGTTGTCCTAAATTTTACTCTATAGGCTTCAGGAACAAGCTCATAGGCCTTAAGAATCAAGCTCTTAACTACATCATAATTATCAGACTGATCCTGAGGCAAAGATGTATAAGTTACTTGAGCTTTACTGGTGAGAACAGTTTGAAGGAGTACTGGCCAATACTCCTTGGGCCAATTAAAACCTGTAGCTACCCTCTCAAACAACTGAAAATACTTTGTTAAATCAGATTCATTAAAAGGAGGGACAAGTTTAACATTTTTAGCCACATCAAAATCATCAGAGCTAGATGATCCAGTTCCACCTTGTTTCATGCGATACTCATGGTCTGCCTGAATCCTAGCAAGTTCAATTTGTGCCTGAGCCTGTACCTGTGCCTCTTGAATACGAGCATTTGCCTGAAATTCAGCCTCCTTAACACAAGCCTCCTTAGCCTGAGACTCAGCCTCCTTAGCACATGCTTGAAATTCAGCTTCCTTCACACGAGCCTCCTGCAGGGCTAGCTGTAACTTAGCTAATTCAATCTGCGTTTGCTCATTTGGAGGAGTTACATCAAACAAGCTTTCACTAATCATGTCAACAATTTGATCTTTAGAATGATGAGAGCGAACAACAATTCCCAATTGTTGAGCAACAAGCTTAAGTTCATTCTTTGTTCTGTTTTCTACATCACACACTGCTTGCACATTTGACAAAAAATCTTTGGCTTCATCAAGTGTAGTAATAGTAGACATCATGAATAATCACAGTCACAAAATATCGAGCAATATCCTTATGATAATATCCTGAATATCCTGATAAGAGGTCGCCAAATTTATGTTACGGAACAGAGAAAGATAATGTACACTTTAAGTGAGAATACTAAAAGTCACTACTGTCCCGTAAAGTTCCAGGTTCAAAACAAAAGAGTAAGGTAAAATTACAAGTTAAAGTTTAGTGCACAAACTAACAACAAAACATTCAGGACTCATAAGGATAATGTAATGGCAAAAAACAGGTTAAATATATGGTTAACTGCAATACCCTCTATTAACATGAAATTAGCAAGAGTAAATTTACCTAAGTCAGCCCTGATAAAATGAAAATACACTGGGTAATGCTCAGTTAATGCAAGATAAATTATTACAGATACAAACTATTCTCAAAAATGACTGACAATAAGAACTTTACATGAATTACAAAAAAAAACTCACTAGGCCTAAGAATTAACCCTATGCTACACAGCACAAGAAAAAATGCAACAACAGTTATACTCAAATTACACAGCTGCTAGATGGTTGGAGACTTCCTGAGCACTCACAACAATAACTGTACAGGGGAGGACAGAGATGTGAACAAAATGAGAAGTACATCTAAGTGGCAATGATTCAGAGACTGAGCTCATTATATAGGGGCCAGCAGAGCTTGATACAACTTGTAAGAAGGACGCGCAAATGAAGCCATGGGGACAAAGAGTTGACAATCCCGCTCTGAACAACAGAAAGAACGACTTACTCTACTATAACGGTAGAAGGGGGGGACTGAGGCAGAACACGCTCGTGATCAAACATGCAGCATACTGTGCGTTAAAATTACACAAAGGATGATGAAATCATAGGCTATGTAACAATATATATATATATATATATATATATATATATATAAGGTAATTGCACACGACGTGAAAGAGTGAAATTGTCAGAAATCGTGACACGCGAAAATGTAAACTTAATTTATTTCGACTTCTTGGTCTGAATTGGTTATTGTGGGCTCAATAATGGCATGGAGAAAAATATAATGGTATCTGTAAAACATTTTGAGATGGAAAGGCTATTACCTATTCCTCCAAATTTTTGCGGGCAAGCACTAGTTATTATTAAACTCGTATCCTTGTTTTTCAGGAATTAGTTAATATTTAGTACCCTCATTCTAGGTGGCAAAAAAATTTCATTTCTGACTGCAGGTTAAGAAAAAGAAATCCATATTAAACAGACTACAGCTAATCTTGTATTTTTCATGTACTAACTGCTTATATATATTTTAGTACTGTGCCAATGTCTAGGTATTATACTGTATGTGTATTGTGATTATTTTCCATGTCCTTCTTCCTGAAGTTATAGCTAAATTTCCTCTTTATCATTCCAGATCTCAATTTACTTTGCATTCCCTACAGCAGTAGTAAGCAAAACTAATAATACATCTTGTTGCAGGTAGCTACAGTACATCCTCCACTTTTCAGTAGCAAGATGGTAATAACCTCACCTGTTACTAACAAAAACCTACTATAAGTAGTAAAATTTCTGCTGTGTGATCCTCATAAGCAAACTTCCTGCACAATCTCCTTTAGATAGTTGTATTAAACAGTATCTTTATCGTTTTTAATTTTTTTAATAAGTTTTTTCAGCAACCCCAAAATTTCAAAATGTCCCGGAACATGACAGTTCCACCTGATAATTTTTCACTGACTGCACTTTTGATTGCAGGATGTGCAAACTCCACCGTGACCTTGAAGTAAAGCTCTCTAAAGCTACTGACAAAATTAACATCCTGACTTGCAGAGTCGATACACTAGAGAAGTTTGTTGCTAGCAATGCAATGTCGAGAACAGTTTAGAAGGAAGCAGCAATCTTCACTCAATGAGAGGTGTTGTTGAAAGTGACACTGACATTGTCCTACCTCCTACTGAAACTGATCAACCCCCATCTGAACAGGCCAATATCCAGCCAGTACAAAATGGTGAGAGGGTGAGAAGGACACAACGCATATTACTGGTTATCACTCATGATAAAATTAGGATTTTAGCCAATGGTGAAGAAAGGATTCGTGAGACCCGATTAGTGGAGGATTCATTCATCCATGGACAGCTTGTGGAGTTTTGTGGTGGAACACCTAGTTAAAGATGGTGCTGCTGTGTTACTGGTGCTGGATTTGATATAAATGAGGCAGTAAATACTGTTACAGAGGGTACAACTAATGAAAGTCTCATAATCATTCAAACAGGAACCAGTGATGCAATGTAATCCCGGTCTGAAGAGCTCATGAACAAGTTCAAATGATCCTGTATTGCAGGTAAAAGACTATAAATATTCTCCTTTCAGGTGTTCTCAAGAGAACTGCTGCAAGCAACATCATCTAGAGTAAGACTTTTAGCCTGAATAACCGAATCAAGTCAGTTTACAGAAGGGTTTTGAATTCACTGACATCTGGAATCACTTTTATAAGCAGCAGGCTTTGTTTGCACATGATGGGCTCCATTTGCACTTAGTTGGCTCTGCTTATCCTTGTCATCACTTGGTTGATGCAATGCGTTTTTCCTGGGAAAAAAAAAAAAAAATACTCGCGTACGAGGTCTATAGTTCAGTCAAAGTTGACGTCAAAAACAGAGGCAAAGAACATTAGGCTCTTCTCGTGAATGCATGTAGTTTGTGGAATAAATTGCCTTATTTAGAAGTTTCTGTTGTCACTGAAGATTACGATGTAATGGGTTTCTGTTGTTGCTGAAGATTACGATGTAATGCGCATAACAGAATCGTGGCTCAACATGGAACAACCCCCTGGGGGTAGGGTTTTTTTTTTCAGTTATACTCCCCCAGTATCCCTGATTGTCGTAAAAGGCGACTAAAAGGGTTGGCGGAGGGTTAGTGCCCCTCCCCGGAAAAACAACTAACTAAAAAGACAAACAAGAAGCCTCGGACAAGGACGACCGAACGATGACGACCCAGGACCGGACAAAGGACTTGGTAATGGCAACATGGAATGTAAGAGAAGCGAATGATGAGGTGAAAGAGAGAGAGTTGTCCAGGTGCTTGAGGGTGCGAAAGTGGATGTATGTGGAATTACATAAGGAGGTTTGGAGGGTGAAGGATTGGTGAGGCGGTGGCTCAATCGGTAGAGAGGTGGCTTGCAGTCCTAATGGACCAAGGTTCGAATCCCGGCTGGGGCAGGGAACAGTTTAAGGATTTGAATTTCATTAAAATCAGGCTTTACTGATCTACCAGAAGACCCGCCGACATGTCGTAAAAATACCCTCGCTAATACCAATACACCAGTCCTGTATGAGCCAGCTCTAGCATGTATTCAATATGGACGGTGGGTGTTAGCGCCGAAGTGGTGACATGTGAGGTGTATGGTATGTAGGAGGACTGCTGGGCCTTGATAGCAGGCTGTGAAGCCTATCCTCAGAGTCGGACACATAAAAAAAAAAAAAAAAAAAAAATGGAAAGGAGAAAGTGTGAGAGAATGGGAATATGGATGGGGTATATGTGCAGGAGTAGGTGAGAATGAAAGGGCAAAGGAAGGAGTACGTATAGTTGTGAGTAAAAGATGGAAGAAGAGCATAAGACAGTATAGATCACTTGGGTCAAGGATTGTGTGGGTAAGGTTGAAAATTGGAATCGATTGAGTGTGTGTTTGCGCCAACGCAAGATCGTGCTAGCAGAGTGAGAGAAGAGTTCTGGACAAGTGTAGAAATGTGCATGGAAAAGTTTGGAAGGAATGAGAGAGTGTTTTTAATCGGTGATATGAATGGTAAAGTAGGGAATGTGAAGGTGGATGGAATACTTGGTGAGTGGGGTGTGCCTGCTGAGATAGATGAGAATGCAAATGTGTTAGTGGACATTTGTGCTGGGAGGGGGTTGGTGATAGCCAATACCCTCTTCAGGCATAAAATGATCCACAGGTATACATGGCGAGTGATGAGAAGGGTGGGTGGTGAACTGAATGAAAGGAAGGCAATGATTGATTATGTGTGTGTGGATGAAAGGATGTGAAGATGTGTAATGGATGCAAGAGCTTATAGAGGCTGGGGGAGAGGACTTTCTAACCACTACTTGGTGGTGGCCAGAATTAGGATCCAAGTAAGATGGAGAAATAGAAGAAGGGAAAGACGAGAGGAAGGAGTAGTTGCAAGGAGAGTGGAAAGGTTACAAGAGGATGATAAAAAGGCATAGTATAAGAGAGAAGCGGAGGAACGATTGGGCAAATATGAATTGGAGCAGATGGGGGACGTGGAAGGTGTGTGCAGAATATTTACAGAAGAAATATGTGCAGCATGTGATGTGGTGTGTGGGAGAAAAAGAAGACGGAGGGGGGTGCAAGGAACAGCGTGGTGGACTGAAGAGGTGAGACAGGCTGTAGCACAAACGAAGAAAGCATACAATGAATGAATGAGAAATAGGGGAGTGGAAGAAGTTGAGAGGCGGAAGAGAGAGTTATATGTAGAAAGAAAGAGAGAGGTGAAAAGATTAGTAAGAGAGAGTAAGAAGAGAGTGGATGAGGAATTTGGAAGGAATTTGAGTGTAAAGTGGAGGGACTGTAAGAAAATGATCTGGAAAGAGGTGAAGAGAGTAAGACAGGGTGTAAGTGAGGTTAGCAGGGAAGTGAAAAATAAAAATGGTAGATTACTAGTGGAGAAGGGAGAAAAAGTGAGCAGATGGAGAGAACACTTTAAGGAATTGTTGAACATACAGGATGGAAGTGATGCGAGTATAAGTGGCTGGGGAATGGCTGGGAGAAGGAGAGAGGTGAGAAGACAGGAAGAAATCAGTAGGATAGAAGTTGTGGAAGCAATGAAGCAAGTTATATTGTGGAAAGCCCCAGGAATTAATGGAGTGTGTGGTGAAATGCTGAAGCATGGGGGAGAGATAGTAGTAGAATGGATGTGGAAGATGTGCAGATTGGCCTGGGAGGAAGGTAGAGTCCCGGAGGATTGGAAGTCAGGTATAATTATTCCCTTGTACAAAAGAAAAGGGGAAAAAGAAGTGTGTGGTAATCACAGGGGCATTTGTCTTCTTAGTATAATAGGAAAAGTGTATGGCAGGATACTTATTGACGGAGTTAGAGAAAGAACAGAGGAATTAGTTGGAGAAGAACAGAGAGGCTTTAGGAAGGGAAGAGGTTGTGTAGATCAGATATTCATTCTTAGATCTTTAGTGGAAAAGTTTCTAGAGAAGGGAAAGAAGTTGTATGCGGCTTTCATGGATTTGGAGAAAGCATAAGACAGGGTGGATAGACAAGGATTGTGGAAAGTATTAAGAATATATGGAGTAGATGGGAGGTTGTTGAATGCTGTGAAGAGTATGTATGATGGTGCTAAGGCTGCAGTGCATGTGGATGGTGAACTAAGTGAATTTTTCTCTTTGAAGGTTGGTTTGAAACAGGGATGTGTCATGTCTCCATGGTTGTTCAATCTGTACATGGATGGGGTAATAAAAGATGTACAAGGTAAGGTAGTGGATGTTGGAGTGGCCCTGGTGAGAGAGGATAGTGTTTGGAAACTCCCTGTATTGTTGTTTGCAGATGATACTGTGTTATTGAGTGAAGACGAAGGGGAGCTGCAAGGCTTGGTGGATGAGTTTGGGAGAGTGTGTAAGAAACGGAATCTAAAGGTGAATGTAGGGAAGAGTAAAGTGATGGTCTTTGAGAGAGGTGAAGTCAGTGAATGTACAGCGAGGTTGGATGGTGAGGAATTGGAAAATGTGAGTACGTTTAAGTACTTGGGTAGTGTGATGAGTAAGGATGGAGGTTTGGAGGGTGAAGTGCTTGAAAGGGTACAGCAGGGAAGAAAGGTTGCTGGTTCTTTGAAAGCAGTGATAAGAAACAGGGAAGTGAGCATGGAAGTGAAAAAGTCACTACACGACAGTATTGTGATACCAACGCTAACGTATGGAAGTGAAGCTTGAACGTTGTTGGAAGGACACAAGTCAAGAGTGAGAGCAGTGGAGATGAATTATTTAAGAGGAGCCTGTGGAGTCACATGGAGAGACACGATGACGAATGAGGATATAAAGGAGCGTTGTGGTGTGGATGTGGATGTGATAGGAAGCGTTATGAGGAACACACTGAGATGGTTTGGCCATGTGGAGAGGATGGAGGGTGAAAGACTGACGAAGAGAGTGTATGTGAGTGAGGTGGAGGGGGGAAGAGGGAGATGGAGGCCGAGGATGAGATGGAGGGATGGGGTGGAGAGGTATATGAGAGAAGGGGGGTGTGAGTTGGGAGCAGGGCAGTGAAATGGCGGTGGACAGGGCGACGTGGAGGCGATTTGTTTGTGGCCACCCCTAACGGGATTGAGGCGTCTGGCAAAATATATATATATATATATATATATATATATATATATATATATATATATATATATATATATATATATATATATATATATATATATATATATATAGCTAGATAGAAAGATAAATAGATAGATACAGTATATGAATGCACCATACCAGGCTATAACATTTTCAGTAGTGAGAGAAGTAATAGTGTGAAGGGCAGTGTACTCTTAAACACTAAAGCAGGATTTCATCCAGATGCAATGTAATAACTTCATAGCTTCTTGTAGTGTGTTTTGTAGATCAGTTATACATATATTATACTCGTGGACGAGTGGTTGTTATACGTGAGTAGTTTTGTAAGTAGATAATCTTTGTTCCCTTTGTCATGCAATGACAGAAGAGGTAAAGATTAGAATGGGACTATTTTTATTTGTCTTGGATATATTAAAAAAGTCTCTCACACACGAGTGAAGTATAGAGTCCCACTGTTACCTCCCCACTGTCTCACTCTCTCTCTCTCTCTCTCTGCCACCCTCTCGCCCCTGTTGCTAGCCTTCTTCTCCCTTCTTCTCCTCTTTCTTTCCATATATAAGAACTTCCATCACATGGGCTACGCTGTTGTCCAAATGTTCTAGAAGCCTGTGTGTGTGTATGTGTGTGTGTATGGTCATGAGGCGCTGTTTGTGGGCTGTTGTGTTGGTGTGAGACATTCTGGAGAGGTGCTAACGTCACTTCCTCTGGCCCTTAGGTTTGACATTGACCTACCCTCTAGACTATATTATGTATGTTGCAAGTTATTATATAGTAAGATGTTTTACAGTCCTGACATTGCTCAGTCACGCCACCTGGCGATCCTCTGACAGCATTCATCAGTGACAAACTCTAATCTATTAATACATAATACTGATTATAATATTGAACAGACATAATATTCATGGTACTATTGTACTAGCCTAATAATATTCTAGAAACATAATACATTTTAAACAAATTGTATACATAATTGAACAAATGCACTATAGTTAAATTGATTATAAAATATTGAAATAACATATTGTAAAATGTGTATGTATAACAGACATATGCATATAACTGTGCAATGGTAATACTGCTAGGTCATTACATTACACGTGGAGTTATCCCTTTAGTAATGTCTAATATTTCACCTTACTTGAATGATGATTCTTGTAATACAGAGTTGTAGTAACATAGTATGAATTGTTACATAATTTTATTATTATTGTACATAAGTGTATTAAAATTATTACATATCCTTTGTAGTTACATAACTGTAGCAACTGTAAAGTAACTGTATTTAACATTGTGGTAATATTGTAGTAACATTGTAGTACTACAGAATTGTACTAATTGTATGAATTGTTACACATTAATTGTAGTGTACGTAACTGTATTGTAATTGTTGCATATCATTTGTAGTTACATAATTGTAACAACTGTAACATAATTCTAGTAACACTGTAGTAATATTGTAGTAACACTGTAGTAATACATAACTGTAACATTGTATGAATTGTTTCATAATTGTATTGTTACATAATAATTGTATTGTACATAATTGTATTGTAATTGTTACATATCGTTTGTAGTTACATAATTGTAACAACTGTAAAATAATTGTATTAACATTGTAGTAATATTGTAGTAACATTGTAGTAATACAGAATTGTACTAACATTGTATGACTTGTTACACAATAATTATTGTGTTGTATATAATTGTATTGTAATTGTTCCATATCGTTGTTTACATAACTGTAGCAAGTGTAACATAATTCTAGTAACACTGCAGTAATATTGTAGTAACATTGTAGTAATACATAACTTTAACATTGTATGAATTGTTACATAATTGTAATGGTACATAATAATTGTATTGTACATAACTGTATTATAATTGTTACATATAGTTTGTAGACACATAACTGTAGCAGGTGTAACATAATTCTAGTAACACTATAGTAATATTGTAGTAACATTGTAGTAATACATAATTGTAACACTGTATGAACTGTTACATAATTGTATTGTTACATAATAATTGTACTGTACATGATTGTATTACAATTGTTACATATCGTTTGTAGTTACATAAGTGTAACAATATAATGCAATTGTTTGTCGTTACATAATTGTAGTAATTGCAGTAATATTGGAGTAACTGCAGTCCTGACATCGCTAATCTTGTCATGCCGCATTCGATGATAGTGATGATGTGCCTTGCCACTGGCTGGTGGAGAACAATAATTTGGTTTGTGTTTCACTTGTAGAAGGAGTTTATGTGGTATTTTGGCATTTGTAGTAACACACCTATTTTCATTTGTGTGTTATGTGATCTTTTTTTTTTTTTTCTATATTGATTTTCTGTAATTTCTTTCTTTTTTTTTTTGTATGGATTGATTTTCTATAGTTTGTTTTTCTTCGTTTGTCTACGCTTTTTCGGCGTTGTGCAAGGTTGCATAATTGCTGGTTAATTCCCGTGGGACCCTTTTTTAAGGCTTAGTTTATATTGCACAGATATTTTTGAAAATGATATTATAGAGCCTCATATTTTGTTATTTTATATAAAAAAATACCGGTATACATATACACTATATAGCCTACAGTATTAACTATATTATACAGTGACTTGTTGTTCACTTGTACCTATCGTGGGCTATATATGTGTCAGCACTGTATGGAAATCTTTATCTTCACGATTGTGTGGAAGATGTTCATTCTTGCTAATGCCATTTGTGTTGGCCATTTTTTTCCTTGTAACTTAATTTGTCTGTTTCCACTAGGTAGCTTTAATTAATAAATGTTAATACAGTACAGCTCTTTTAATCGCTCACTGAGTAACTGCGATAGTATATTTTCTTTATTACTTTGTAGATGTAATAATGTATAGCTGTATGTATGAAATACGTATTTTATGTAGGTATAAATGGTAACACTCGTTGGTATTAAATAAGTGCTTTAATAAATGAATGAATATATACAGTGTAGAATATTTATTGTTGGTGCAAATATTTGGTGACTGAATTATGCAGATAATTGAAGTAGGTATATGTATTTAATTTGTAACTATATAGTACGTTTTATTTGTTTGTGCAAAAGGTGTCATCTACCACTGTGTCTATTACTGTGTACTGTATAAACGAAGTAACTATGTTACTCACTAATTTGTACCGTGGTGGGAATGGTGTTAATGATGGTGCAGGTGGTGAGTTGATTGACATGTTGTGGGGTGTCCTTAACTTCTCGGCAAAACGCTAGCAACGTCGACTTCTTACACTCTGGTAGCTGTGGTGAGTAAATGAGTAACGATGGGTAATGTTGAGTAACGATGAGTAAGGTGAGAGGTAAGTGAGGCATCTGATATTTGCTGCCGTTGTCACCACTGCCTCAGCGTTGTTGTGGTGGTGGAGATGGTGGGTAGGTTGGAGAGAAGGGTGGGGTCAGGTGGGGGATGATGTAGATGTGTTTGTGAATTAACTCTCGCTCTACGTAGTTGTGGTTATGAATTAACTCTCGCTCTACGTTTGCTTGTTTTGTTTTTCTTTCTCGATGTATTCTCGGTCCTTTTTTCTTGTGATTTACTCGTTGTGGAATGAAGAATGTCGCTACTTGCAGGTGCATGTAGGAGATTATAGAGACGACTCGTAGAGTTGTTACTTGTAGTTGATCGTAGATGGATGTAGTTCGTTGGTTCGTCATAGAAATTGGAAGACTGTTTGTATCAATATTTTGTTAAACTACTGGCAAGGCATACTGTGACCTCTTCACCTCTCCATCAGCATGATGATCGCGGAGACGGAGGGGGGGGATTGGAGAGAATACTGTCAAGAGCTGGTTGTGAGTTGTTGGTTGTAAGAGTTTTTTTTTTTTATCTTGATAGTGTAGACTCAACTGTACACTCTTAGATTCGTAGGCTCGTAGACTCGTAGACCCGTAGGCTTGTAGACTCGTAGACACGCAGACTTGTGAACCCGTAGACTCAGAGCCTAAACTCATAAACTTGTAAACTCGTTCTTCTTGCTGTATACTCGCTTGTGGTTACTTGATTGTAGAATCGTAATTTCCTGAGAGTGTAGAATCAACTGTAGAACTGTAGCTGATATTGGTTAGAATCTCACCTGCTTTTGTAGAAATTCACTGCAGAACTGAAGCTAATCTTGATTAGAGTCTCGCCTGGTTTTGTAGAAATTCACTGTACTGTAGATTCATACTTTTGCTGGAACCATCTTTTGTAGTAACTTTGTAGCATCTTGTGGTGTGTTTTGTAGATCAGATATACTGTACATATTGTTATGAAGGAAGATTTGCCAGTTAGATAGTCTCGTACCTTCGAGACGTCTCTCGTACCGTAAGTTCCGGTACGAGTCATCAGAGTTGCCAGTTTGCCTGTTGTTTGTGAGCGTAGTTATTTCGTAAGTTAAACATTCATTTATTTTTATGCCCTTTTTCTTTACAATGTTTTATTCAAGTGATTGCTGGTTGAATTATGTAATTAAAGTTCATATGGTAAATGATTTAGTGTTATGTAATGTAAGATAACACTAACATGTTTTGGGCTGTTTCCGAGTTGGCAACTGTTGCCCGTCGAGAGTATACTCGTAGAATGTAGATGTTCCTAGAACAATGCAAGCTTATACACGATGGGGTAGAGATTATTACAAGTTTGGTCGGGTTTCAGTTCAGTGTGAGCGAAGTGCAGTTGGTTTTGGTGCAGTGATGTTAGTGAAGTTTGTGAAGAGTTGCTTTGCAAGCATTAAATGTAATTACTGTCAGTGAAAATTGTATATTCTTGGTACTTGTGAAAACAGTGGCAAACAGTGACGGGTTATTGAAGTTTGTATATAATTAGAACTTGTAATAACAGTCAAATGTTGGCAAGCATTAAGTGTACTAACTGTGAAGTGTTGTCAAGCATTAACCCGCGGCGTCCTGTCGACGTTCTTTAACGTCCTCACGTTTTGTCACTGCCAAGCCCGTCGACGTACTTTAACGCGCTGCAATTGCAAGGTCCATAATTTTCACAATTTTCAAAATTCGCGGAAGATTTTCGATTCGCCCACCTACCCAAGCCTCCCCTACCTGCCAACAGGCGGGCAGCCTCCCAGACCCTGCATGACCCGCGCACGCCCTTGTCTCGGTCACTCACCTGTTAGCAGTGACCCAGGCCAGACATGGTGCGTAAAGGTCTCTCTGAGGACAAGATACAATCCGCCCTGGATGCCTTCACTGGAGATAGTGATTCTCCACTTGATGACGATGTGGAGGATCATGATTACGTGCAGCCTGAGGAGGAAATAACCAGCAGTGATGAGGAGGTCCCTTCGCCGCGGAAAAAGCGGTATGTTACGTATCGTAAGGCGAGAGAAGGCCAGCCTGCACCCAAAACACATGCACGGACCTCTCTCCATCCCCTAGAGAGAGATTCTGATGAGGACGAGGACGAGGATGGCGGCTTAGGACGTGATGTTGCCTTGTGGTTGGGGAAGAAGGAAATCTCACCCCGAGGATCAGAAGGTGGGGTGAGAAGGCAAATCAGGTATGGTCCTTGTGTTTTGTCTGGGGAAGGCGAAAGTGGTGTGGCGGGAGTGCGGGGTGAAAGGGAAAGTGGTGTGGTGGAAGTGCGGGGTGAAAGGGAAAGTGGTGTGGCGAGAGTGAGCGGTGAAAGGGAAAATGGTGTGAGGGAGGCAGCATGAGCACGTGGTGTACGTGGGCATAGGGGAGACGAGGTGGAGCCACTCCCCAGCATGTCTTTCACCCCACAATATTCCCAAACATCCTCCCCACAGCCCCAGGATTTGGGGAAAGGAAGGAAAGGGAAGGGAAAGGGTAAAGGAAAAGGGAGAGGGAAGAGAAGTGCGAGTGATGAAGGGCGCCGCTCTCCACCTTCCCCAACCTCCCCCACCACCCTCACCTCCCGACCCTGACGAAGGTGACGATGGGGACGAGGCTGGAGATGGTAGTGTCTCATGGAACTGGGAAGACAGGAGTAATTTTACTCCCATCATTCACCCTTTCATTGAGGAGTGGCGGTCTGGTTGCACGGCTCCAGGTGTGCATGTGGACTCCACTAGGGTGGATTTCTTCCACCTGTTCTTTAGGGAGGCGTTTGTGGGCCACATAGTGAAGCAGACAAACCTCTTTTCAAGAACACAGCGCCATGAAACTGAACGTCTGGGTACAACTAGCAGGCACTCCCAGCAATATGACTATCCTGTAACAATTTCTGAGATGTTCTTATTTTTTGCCCTGGTTCTCTTGATGAGTGTTGTCAGGAAAAATCAAATACCGGCATACTGGACCACTGACCCAATGACCATCACACCTTTCTTTGGAAAGGTCATGAGTCGTAATAGATTTCAGCAGATTCTCGGCCACCTCCACTTTTTTGATGCAGAAGATCCAGTTAATGCAAATAACACTGATAAAATAAGGAGAATTAGGCTTGTATTTGATCACCTATGGGAAACGTTCCGTTCCTCATTTTATCCTTACAGAGACCTCATCATAGAGAGTCTTGTGTTGTGGAGAGGCAATATTTCCTTTCGCCAGTACATACCCAGCAAGAGACAGCGTTTCGGGTTCAAGATCTTTGTTATGTGTGACTGTAAGACTGGTTATGTGCAAGACATAGTCTTGTACACGGGCACACAGACAGACATAACAGAAGATTGTAGTATTGGACTCTCAGGGGCCGTGGTGAAGACAATGATAGAGGAGTACCTTCATCGTGGTCATGTGTTATACCTGGACAACTGGTACACTAGCCCTCTTCTCGCTCAGTTCCTCCACCAACACGACACCGGAGTCTGTGGTACAGTAAAGAGACACCGTCGCCATATGGTCAAGATAGGGAGGAAAGTTAACAAGAACGAGGTGGTATTCTTCCAGGCAAATAACATCCTTGCCACCCTGTGGAACCACAACAGGGAAGTTTGCCTCCTATCGACTGTACACAGCCCCCTGATGCACCGCACAGACTCCGCTGATCACCGTAGCAAGAGGAGGCGCCACGTTTGGAAACCTGAGTCTGTACTTGACTATAATCTGAACATGAGGCAAGTGGATCAGTCAGACTCCATGATTTCCAGTGTGGACTGTGCCAGGACCATGATGAAGTGGTACAAAAAGCTCTTTTTCCACTTGCTCGACATCACGGTCCTCAACGCACACTACCTCCACGCCATAACAACGGGAATCTCTGAGACCTTTGAGGGGTTTGTGAGGGAGCTGTCACGTGAAATTATCGCCAGGTACGCACAGGATAGGCCCACACACTGCACACGCACCCCCATGGCTGCCCAGACTCCCCTACGCCTCGCAGGATGCCACTACCCAAGCACAATCCCTTCCCAACCAAACCGTCGTAAACCCCAGCACCACTGCCATGTATGCAAGCACTCGACAGTCAGACCAGCCACTCAGAGAAAAGACACAAGGTGCGAGTGTGCAGAGTGCAATGTTGCGTTGTGCCTTCAGCCCTGTTTCAAAGAGTATCATAACTTCCTACACTACTGAAACTGTGTGGGATGGCGATATGACGCTCAGTATAATGGTAAGGCCAGTCAGTATGTGATAAGTTTTATATAAAGTTGAAACAGGTGTAATGTTAGCAGGAAAGTAATGTATAAGTTGAGAAATAGTGTAAGTTGAAAGAAGTGATATCAAAACTACACCCACTGTGTAAATCTGCGAAAACATGACGCTAAGTATAACAGTCTGGTCTGTCAATATGTGATAGCAATGATATAAAGTGGAAACGGGTGTAATGTTAGCAGGAAAGTAATGTATAAGTTGAAAAATAGTGTAAGTTGTAACAATTGATATCACGAGTACACCCACTGTGTAAATCTGCGAAAATATTACGCTCAGTAGAACAGTCTGGTCTGTAAATATGTGATAGCAATGATATAAAGTGGAAAAGGGTGTAATGTTAGTGGGAAAGTAAATTATAAGTTGAATAATAGTGTAAGCTGAAACAAATGATATCGCGATAACACTCACTGTGTAAATATGCGATAATATGATGCTCAGTAGAATAGTAAGGTCTCCAGTTATGTGATAGCAATGATATAAAGTGGAAACATGTGTAATGTTAGTGGAGAAGTATTATATAAGTACAAAAAAAGGTTGTAAGTTGAAATAATAGTCATAGTGACTTCACCCACTGTGTTATTATGCGCTATTATTACGCTAAATATTATCGTAAGGTGAAAGAGAGAGAGATTGTCCAGGTGCTTGAGGGTGCGAAAGTGGATGTATGTGGAATAACTGAAACAAAATGGAGAGGAGAAAGTGTGAGAGAATGGGAGTATGGATGGGGTATATGTGCAGGAGTAGGTGAGAATGAGAGGGCAAAGGAAGGAGTATGTATATATGTGAGTAAAAGATGGAAGAGAAGCATAAGACACTATGGATCAGTTGGGTCAAGGATTGTGTGGGTAAAGTTGAAAGTTGGAATGCAAATGTGGGCGATTGTGTGTGTGTATGCACCAACACAAGATCGTGCTAGAAGAGTGAGAGAAGAGTTCTGGACAAGTGTAGAAATGTGCAAGGAAAAGTTTGGAAGGAATGAGAGAGTGTTTTTGATTGGTGATATGAATGGTAAAGTTGGGAATGTGAAGGTGGATGGAATAGCTGGTGAGTGGGGTGTGCCTGCTGAGATAGATGAGAATGGGAGTGCGTTAGTGGACATTTGTGCTGGGAGGGGGTTGGTGATAGCCAATACCCTCTTCAGGCATAAAATGATCCACAGGTATACATGGCGAGTGATGAGAAGAGTGGGTGGTGAACTGAATGAAAGGAAGGCAATGATTGATTATGTGTGTGTGGATGAAAGGATGCGAAGATGTGTAAAGGATGCAAGAGTGTATAGAGGTTGGGGGAGTGGACTTTCTGACCACTATTGGTGGTGGCCAGAATTAGAGTTCAAGATGGAGGAACAGAAGAAGGGAAAGACGAGAGGAAGGAGTAGTTGCAAGGAGAGTGGAAAGGTTACAAGAGGATGAGAAAAAGGCAGAGTATAAGAGAGAAGTGGAGGAACGATTGGGCAAATATGAATTGGAGCAGATGGGAGACGTGGAAGGTGTGTGTAGCATATTTACAGAAGAAATATGTGCAGCTTGTGATGTGGTGTGTGGAAGGAAGAGAAGACGGAGTGGGGTGCAAGGAACAGCGTGGTGGACTGAAGAGGTGAAACAGGCTGTGGCACAAAAGAAGAAAGCATACAATGAATGGATGAGAAATAGGGGCGTGGAAGAAGTTGAGAGGAGGAAGAAAGAGCTATATGTAGAAAGAAAGAGAGAGGTGAAAAGATTAGTAAGAGAGAGTAAGAAGAGAGTGGATGAGGAATTTGGAAGGAATTTGAGTGTAAAGTGGAGGGACTGTAAGAAAATGTTCTGGAGAGAGGTGAAAAGAGTAAGACAGGGTGGAAGTGAAGTTAGCAGGGGAGTGAATGATAAAAATGGTAGATTACTAGTGGAGAAGGGAGAAAAAGTGAGCAGATGGAGAGAACACTTTAAGGAATTGTTGAACGTAGAGGATGGAAGTAATGCGAGTGTAAGTGGCTGGGGAATGGCTGGGAGAAGGAGGGAGGTGAGAAGACAGGAAGAAATCAGTAGGATAGAAGTTGTGGAAGCAATGAAGAAAGTTAAATCGGGGAAAGCCCCAGGAATTGATGGAGTGTGTGGTGAAATGCCGAAGGATGGGGGAGAGATAGTAGTAGAATGGATGTGGAAGATGTGCAGATTGGCCTGGGAGGAAGGTAGAGTCCCGGAGGATTGGAAGTCAGGTATAATTATTACCTTGCACAAAGGAAAAGGGGAAAAAGAAGTGTGTGGTAATCATAGGGGCATTTGTCTTCTTAGTATAATAGGAAAAGTGTATGGTAGGATACTTATTGACAGAGTTAGAGAAAGAACAGAGAAATTAGTTGGAGAAGAACAGGGAGGCTTTAGGAAGGGAAGAGGTTGTGTAGATCAGATATTCATTCTTAGATCTTTAGTGGAAAAGTTTCTAGAGAAGGGAAAGAAGTTGTATGCAGCTTTCATGGATTTGGAGAAAGCATATAACAGGGTGGATAGACAAGGATTGTGGAAAGTGTTAAGAATATATGGAGTACATGGGAAGTTGTTGAAAGCTGTGAAGAGTATGTACGATGGTGCGAAGGCTGCAGTGCATGTGGATGGTGAACTAAGTGAATTTTTCTCTTTGAAAGTTGGTTTGAAACAGGGATGTGTCATGTCTCCATGGTTGTTCAATCTGTACATGGATGGGGTATTAAAAGAGGTACAAGGTAGGGTAGTGGATGTTGGAGTGGCCCTGGTGAGAGAGGATAGTGTTTGGAAACTCCCTGTACTGTTGTTTGCAGATGATACTGTGTTGTTGAGTGAAGACGAAGGGGAGCTGCAAGGCTTGGTGGATGAGTTTGAGAGTGTGTGTAAGAAACGGAATCTAAAGGTGAATGTAGGGAAGAGTAAAGTGATGGTCTTTGAGAGAGGTGAAGTCAGTGAATGGACAGTGAGGTTGGATGGTGAGGAATTGGAAAATGTGAGTACGTTTAAGTACTTGGGTAGTGTGATGAGTAAGGATGGAGGTTTGGAGGGTGAAGTGCTTGAAAGGGTACAGCAGGGAAGAAAGGTTGCTGGTTCTTTGAAAGCAGTGATAAGAAATAGGGAAGTGAGCATGGAAGTGAAAAAGTTACTACATGACAGTATTGTGATACCAACTCTAACGTACGGAAGTGAAGCTTGGATGTTGTTGGAAGGACACAAGTCAAGAGTGAGAGCTGTGGAAATGAGTTATTTAAGAGGAGCATGTGGAGTCACATGGAGAGACAGGCTGACGAATGAGGATATAAAGGAGCGTTGTGGTGTTGATGTGGATGTGATAGGAAGCGTTATGAGGAACACACTGAGATGGTTTGGCCATGTGGAGAGGATGGAGGGTGAAAGACTGACGAAGAGAGTGTATGTGAGTGAGGTGGAGGGTGGAAGAGGGAGGGGGAGGCCGACGATGAGATGGAGGGATGGGGTGGAGAGGTATATGAGAGAGGGGGGTGTGAGTTGGGAGCAGGGCAGTGAAATGGTGGGGGACAGGGCGACTTGGAGACGATTTGTTTGTGGCCACCCCAAACGGGATTGAGGCGTCTGGCAATAGATAGATAGATAGATAGATTATCGTAAGGCCTGAAACTATCTCAAAACAGTTCTCTAAAGTGGAAAAGTGTATAATGTTATTAGGAAAGTATTATGTAGGTTGAAAAAACACAATGTGAGTTGAAACAACAGTCACAGCGAGTTCACTCACTACGTAATATGCGCTAACATTACGCTAAATGTTATCGAAAGGCCTGTGAATACGTAAAAACAGTTCTCTAAAATGTAAAATGGTATAATGTTATTGGAGATGTATTATGTAAGTATAAAAAATGATATGTATGATGAATCAGCAATGTTAGCGATTCATCAGTGAATAGTTTGGCCGATTTCGCTCGGTTCGCCCGATGGAACAATGCTTATTTCACCTCTATTTTTGTATAAAATCCAATTTACTCTTGTATCACATGTTTTTTGGTTTGTAATAAATACATATCTACTTACTTTTATTGGTTTCCCAGACTTGTAATACCATAGAAAACGTGAGAGCCACAGACCACCTCCACAGAACACGGTACCAGGTGTAATGAAGGTATACCTGTTTAGGCCACTTATGGACCCCGGTGAACACTTTCTCGGTGACTGACCATTGTTTCTGACCAAAAGCGAAAGTTTGAGCAAAAAAAATTTGGGTCAAAAAATGGTCGGGATTGGGGGGTACCAGTGGTGAAAAAGTGGTCGGGACGGGGCGGGTTAAGCGTAATAGCAGTTAGTGAAGTGTGTATAGCTCCAGTGCTTGCGAGAACAGTGAAGTTGGAAAACATTAAGCAGAATTGTTTTGCAAATAAAGACAGTGAACATTAAGGAGCCAGTGTTTATTTTCGCCTCAGCTGATCTTGTGTGCTGTACACCTGAAGGCTGACCATAGGAAGAACAACTCACTGGGCAACGTCCTTCCTGTACTATACTACTGCTGTTGGAGCCTGTGGCAGTGTGGGGACTGGAACGTAACACTGGTGTCAGGAGTGTGGGATTATTATTTCAGGGCCGCAGTGAGGCTTATCTTCGACATGGAGCAAGAAGGTGTCCAGACAGGAGGCCAAGCTAGGCAGGAAGAGACATCGCTGGATGGAATTATGAAACTATTACAAGCACATATACAGGCACGGAGTGAACAACTAGAGGCACACAATGAAGAGCTCAGGAACGAATTTAAAGAACAGTTACAAACACAAAGTGCCCAAGTACATGCAGTACAGAATGCAGGATAGAAAGAACTCAAGGAACAACTGTAAGCACAGAGAGAACAACTACAAGCACAGAACAAAGGACAGAAAAAGCTCGAAGAACAATTTCAGGCACAGAAGAAAGAAATCAAAGAACAATTGCAGGCACAGAACGAATAACAGAAAGAACGACATGAACAGCTTCAGGAGGCACTACAGGAGCAACAGAGGGAATTACAGCTGAGAATGCCAGGAGAGCTAGATGCTTTCATGGGGGAAATGAAGGAAGAACAGGAACAACTGAAGGAGGAGGTATACGCTGAGCTACAGAAGCAGTCATATGAGGTAAGAAATAATGTGATAGAGTGTAAACAGCACGTAGACGAGCAGCTGAAGACAGTTAGTGAGGAAATAGTGACGGAGTGCAAACAGCATGTGGAAAACCAGCTGAAGATTAGCGAGGGAATAGTGACACAGTGCAGACAGCATGTGGACAACCAGCTGAAGATTAGTGAGGGAATAGTGGCGGAGTGTAGACAGCATGTAGAGCTGTTGAAGTCAATTAGTGAGGAAGTAGTGACGAAGTGCAGACGGCATGTAGATAACCAGCTGAAGCATGTAGTTGACCATGTGAAGATAATCAGTGAGAAAATTGAGTCTGTAGAGAAATATTGCACTGCTGAGCCTCAGGTTGGTGTACAGGGAGCATATGAAAGGAATGGACAGCGTATGGTAAATCTTGATGGATCCCAAGCATCTAAAGGTAGCATTACAGAGTTGAATAATCAAAATGTAAGAGGATTAAGTCCTGGCCTTAATTATGATGCCCCAGTTTTTGGGCCCCAAACCAGTGAAGTCCATGGCTACAATGGGGGTCCAATTAAAAAGAAACCTCAGGAATTTGATGGTAGAGCATACATCAGCTTTTGGTTACAGAAGGCTCTCGCTCTGCTACATGGTATGCCACCGCCACATCATATTCTATTTTGTTGCCCTCAAAAGGCATACCCAACTATATTGTAGTGAGGCTCAGGCGTTTGCGTCTTGGGTTTCCATGCTACAAAGAAATTGTCGGTACAGAGCCAGACCCGTGCACCCATTGTTTGGTCACATCTGAGGAGCCACTCATTCACTATCTTCTTTACTGCCCAGCCACTACCATGCTCAGGTCTCACCCTGAAATTCTGGAAAATCTGAGCCAGATGTCAGTGATGGAGAGGAACAGTTATCAGTCTCTTGTAGAAGTGCTGGAGCAGAAATATGGAACCATGTACCAGACTGAGGTTTATAGAGCAAGATTTCGGAGCCGAGTACGGTCTCGAGGAGAATCCCTACAGCAGCTTGCTCATGACGTGGAGATTATGGCACATAAGGCGTACCCTGGAGCTGCACCTAACCTGTTGGCTATTCTACTGAGGGACCAGTTCATCCACGCTCTTGACAGTGCAGAGTTGAAAGTGCAAGTGAAGCAGGCACAACCAAGAAGCAAACAAGAAGCACCAGCCAGGGCTCTAGAATTTGAGTCCTACGTCATGTCCAGTACATCCATCTTTCAGGCAGGTCGTAGTGCAGGATTCAAGGCAAGAAAGGGGCAGGTATCTGAGAAGGAAAAATTTAAGGGAAGTTGCTGGTACTGTGAAAAGCCAGGACACAGAAAAGAAGACTGGTACAAGTGGAAGATAGAACAGAAGACCGGAGGAGGCTGCTGGTTCTGCAGGAAGTCAGGGCATAAGAAGGAAGATTGTCACAAATGGAAGAAGGAACAAGAACAAAGCAGTGTAAGGAAATCTTTAGCTGTAGCAAAAGCATGTTGGACATGTAGTGAGGTGGGACACTTCAGTTCCGAGTGTCCGAAGAAGAAAAAGAATGATAAGAAGAAGGTTGCAGAAGACCAGAAAAAAACAGGAAACTAGTGGAGGCTGGTGCGAAGGGGCAACCACCAGCCAGCTCTTCCCAAGTAGCCCCACCACTGAGAAAATGCAAGAGGACGGCAATAGATAATGTGTGAACAGACAGAAGGATAGATGGAAAGAAGTGTTCCCTGGTGATTGATTCGGCCTCAGAGCAGACTTTTGTGAGGCCTGATGTGTTACATCATCGGTATCTACCTGAGTCATCAGAACAACTGTGTGGTGTAATTGGGCAATGTGCGGAACTGAGGGGACCCCTGGATGTCCGGATTGAAGTGGCAGGGCAAGAGGCTACTCTACTAGTCTATGTGGCCAACATGGAGGATCCTTGCCTTCTGGGTCTGGACTACCTTATGTCCATGGGATGTGAGCTGGACTTCTGCTCCATGAAGATGAAGGTTCAGGGAAGCTGATTCCCGTCACAGCATTTCTGGTGGTGAGGTGAGGGCGCTTCGTACTGCAGTGATACCCCCAAAATCAGAGCTGTTGCTCCATTGTAAGGTGAGTGGCTCTTTTGACGGCTGTATAGGGATAGTGGAGCCTGATGCACGGTGCAAGACGAAGGCCGGGGTGATGACGGGGAGAACGCTGGTGGAAATAGGTGCAGACGAAGAGCCGGTTGTGATGGCCAGCTTCTCCCGTGAGCCACAGAAGATCAACGAAGGAGAAACTGAGTGGCATCAGAGAAAGGCCTGTAAAAGGAGCATAGTCAAGGAAGATGAGTACGTGCCAGACCACCTACAGGACCTCTTCTCAAGGAGTTGTCAATGCCTGGATAGTTCACAAGTGCTAAAGTTGAGGCAGCTGCAGACGGAATATGCTGATGTCTTTTCCACGGGAGACCTAGACCTGGGATGCACTGATCTGGTGGAGCATAGCATAGACACCAAGGTTTCACTGACCAATTAAACAGCCAACACAGAGGATGGTGCCAGCCCAATGGCAAGAAATGGAAAAGGTGATGGAAAATTTCCATAGTCAAGGAGTAATAGAAAAGTCCAGTAGTCCTTGGGCATCAGCAGTGGTTCTGGTGAGGAAAAAGGATGGCTCAGTAAGGTGTTGTATAGACTATCGAGCCCTGAATGAAGTGACAGTGAAGGATGCATACCCCTTGCCAAGAACTGATGACACCCTGGATGCTCTGTCAGATGCTAGGTGGTTCTCCACCGTAGACATGAAGGCAGGATACCACCAGGTCAAGGTTGCAGGGAAGGACAGAGAAAAGACAGCCTTTTCATATGGGCGGGGTTAATGGCAGTTTAAAGTGATGACATTTGGCCTATCCAATGCCCAAGCTACTTTTGAACGCCTCATGGACCGCGTACTTGAAGGCCTGCACAGACAGACGGCTTTGATATATCTGGACGATGTAATTGTGTTTGGACAGACTTTCAACCAGGAACTGGAGAGGTTGTCAGAGGTGTTGAACAGGATCCGTGCAGTGCACCTCAGGTTGAACCCCAAGAAATGCTACTTGTTTCAGAAAGAAGTAAAGTACCTGGGACACATTGTGGGTGAAAGCGGTGTCCAAACTGACCCAGAGAAGGTGGCAGCTGTGGAAAACTGGCTAGTTCCAATTTGAGAGAGCTACAGAGTTCTCTGGGCTTGCGCACCTACTATCGGCGTCTTGTCAAAGACTTTGTAATGATAACTGCACCTCTTCACAAGCTGTTGGGAAAAAGGCAGAAGTTTGCATGGACATCAGAGACTCAGAAAGCCTTCAACGAACTCGATTCTTCTGAATTCTCTACACTCTGGCTTCGGCTTTCCAGTCATTCTCTGACTAAATATATCTGTGCTGTTTACTTATCCCCTAATTCTACTATCAAAAATTCTTCGACTATCTTACTTCTACGATGGAACACATTCTATCCATTTCTCCTTTCTCTGAAATCTCCATTCTAGGAGATTTCAATGTTCACCACCACCTTTGGCTCTCCTCTCCTTTCACTGATCCACCTGGTGAACAAGCCTAAATCTTTTCTATCCTTAATGACATAGAGCAGCTTGTACAGCACCCTACCCGTATCCCAAACCACCTTGGAGAGAGCTCCAACATACTTGACCTCGTCCTTACAACTAATCCTTCTGCTTACACCGTTAATCTTTTCTCTCCGTTGGGCTCCTTCAATCACAACCTTATCACCTTAACCGGTCCTATCACTCCGGTACGGCCTGTGGACCCTCCAGGGAAACGTCGTCTGTGGCATTTTGGAGCCGCGGACTGGGAGGCCCTCAGGCAGTACTTCTTTGATTTTCCCTAGAATGATTATTGCATCCATAGGTGGGAGCCATCTCAGTGTGCCTTGTGCATTATGGAGGTTATTCTCTCAGGCATGGAAGCATACATTCCTTTCTCATATCCTCTGACTAATGCAAGAAAGCCTTCATTTAATCACGCATGTTCTAATGCTGTCCACAACAAGGAGAGGGCCTACAAAAGGTACAGGAGCCAACCCATCCCTGAATCACATCATCTTTACGTTTCTGCCCGGAATCGTGCTAAGTCTGTTCTTCGTTCTGCTAAAAGTAACTTCATCTGTACTAAATGCTCTCAACTCTCCAACTCGAATTCTTCCCGCTCCTTCTGGCACCTTGCCAAAAACCTTTCTAACAACTTTACCTCATCATCCTTCCCTCCTCTTTTCTACTCTGATGGTTCTGTAGCGATTTCTTCTACTGATAAAGCAGATCTCTTCGCACAGACTTTCTACTCCAATTCCACCTTAGACGATTCCAGTGCTGTTCCTCCATCACTTTTCGCCTCTGACTTCCTCATGGCTGACATTAAATTTTCTTCAGCTGATGTATTTTCTGCCATCACTGGCCTCAATATTAACAAGACATATGGGCTTGATGGAGTCCCTCCTGTTGTTCTGAAGAACTGTGCTTCTGTGCTTACACCGTGCCTAGGCAAACTCTTTCGCCTTTGTCTGTCAACTTGTACCTTTCCTTCTTGCTGGAAGTTTGCTCTCATTCAGCCAGTCCCGAAGAAGGGTGACCACTCCCAACCCTCCAACTATCATCCAATTGCTTTAACATCCTGTATTTCAAAAGTTTTCGAGTCAATTCTCAATAGAAAAATTTTAAAGCATCTTTCCTATCACAACCTTCTTTCTAATCGTCAGTATGGGTTCTGTCAGGGACGCTGCACTGGCAATCTTCTCACCTACCTTTCAGACTCCTGGTCATCCTCCTTTCGAGACTTTGGCGAAAGCTTTGCCATTGCACTTGACATCTCAAAGGCTTTCGATTGAGTCTGGCATAAATCTTTAATTTCCAAACTGCCCTCTTACGGTTTCTATCCTTCTATCTGTGCCTTTATCGCTAGCTTCCTTTCTGGTCGTTCTATAGTCGGTGTTGTAGAGGGCCATCGTTCTTCTCCTAGATCTGTCAACAGTGGTGTTTCTCAGGGCTCTGTCCTATCACCAATCCTCTTCCTTTTATTCACCAATGATCTTCTAAGCTGTACATCTAACCCTATCCACTCATATTCTGATGACTCCACCCTTCACCTTTCCATTTGGTTCCCGCATCACCCATCTCAGCAGTTACTTAAACAAACAAGGGATGAGGCTATGGCACACCTAATGTCTGCCTTGGCTCGTATCTCTGACTGGAGTAAAAATAATATGGTTGTTTTTAATGCATCTAAGACTCAGTTCTTACACCTATCAATGCGTCAAAATCTTCCACAGGTATTCCCACTAATGTTTAATAATATTCAGCTTAATCCTGCATCATCCTTGAACATGCTTCGGGTTTCATTTACTCGGGACTTATCTTGGAAAGATCATATTACATCTCTTGTAAAATCTGCTTCCAAGAGATTGGGTGTGCTAAGCTGACTCTGTTCCTTCTTTACTCCTGCACAATTGGTGACTCTATACAGGGGTTTTATCCGCCCCTGTGTGGAGTACAACTCTCATGTGTGGGGAGGCTCCCCACATACAGCTCTTCTCAATAGGGTGGCGTCAAAGGCTTTTAGTCTCATTAACTCTCCTCCTCTTACTAAGTCCCTTCAACCTCTGTCCCTTCGCCGCACTGTTGCATCTTTATCTCTTTTCTATTGCTACTTTAATGGTCACTGCTCCTCTGAACTGTTTGCATGCATTCCTCCACCTCTACAACGGGTGCGTAGCACCCTTCTAGCAGCAAACTCTCATCCCTTTTCTGTCCAGCTCTCTAATGGAAGAGTTTACCGTTACTCCCAGTCCTTCATTTATGCAACAGGTCACCTCTGGAACTGTCTCCCTCTGTCTGTATTTCCTGCTTCCTATGATCTCCAGTCTTTCAAATGCAGTGTGTCCAGGCATCTCAAAATGAATGAATCTTGAATTTGGCTCTCTCTTGTATTTTGTTTTTCTCTTGGAGGGAACTGTTATCGCCTTTGGTTCCTTCTTCCTCGCATAAAAAAAAAAAAAAAATGCATTGGCAAGCTCTCCAGTATTGCAGTACTCAGACCAGAATCAGCCATTTATCTTGGACTGTGACTCTAGTGACCATGGTGTTGGTGGAATCCTGTCACAGAAGAATGATGACAAGGAGTATGTGGTTGTGTATTACAGCAAGAAGCTAAGCCCACTGGAGTCAAACTACTGTATAACCCATAAGGAGCTCTTGGCAGCGATGAAGAGCCTTGATTTCTTCCATCCCTACCTGTACGGGTCAAACTTCATCATCAGGACAGACCATGCGGCACTCAAGTTGCTTAAAATGCTGAAGAATCCTGAATGACAACTGGCACGCTTGCTCAGGAAGCTAGACGAGCACAATTGTGAGGTGCAACACTGTCTTGGGTTGGTACAAGGTAATGCTGACAGCCTGAGTAGTCGGCCTTGTGATCCAGAGTGCCGGCAGTGTAGTAAAAAGGAAGATCACAGTAAGAAATGCAGCTGTGCTGCAATGACAGGGCCAGCATCAGATGAAGACCTGAAGAGGATGCAGATGGAGGATGCAGATTTACAGCCAGTGCTAGAGTGGCTGCAGTAGAGTACAGTGCGACCATCTTGGGAAGAAGTTTCCAGGTTAAGCCATGTGACCAAGAGCTACTGGAGTCATTGGGACTTCTTCACTTGAACAACGGACTACTGGAGCATCAGTGGGAGACAGCCGATGGCCTCAACAATATTGGCAACTAGTGGTTCTGAAGAAGATGAGGTCCGAGATTTTGGATGAGTCCCATAACCAGATCACTAGTGGGCACCTGGGAGTGAAGGAAACTTTAAGCCGGTCGCGACAGAGGTTCTACTGGATTGGTATGCATCAGGATGTTGAAGAGTGGTGTCGGGCCTGTGATGTGTGTTGTGCCAAGAAGGGACCCAAGAAATCTCATTGCTCCCCTCTCCAGCTGTACCAAGTGGGTGCACCGATGGATAGAGTCGCGGTGGACATTACTGGACCTTTGCCACTCACTGAGAGAGGAAACCGGTATATATGTGTTGCCATGGACTACCACACAAAGTGGCCACAAGCCTATGCCATCCCTGATCAAGAAGCTGCGACTGTTGCTCAGGTGTTGGTTGATCAGGTTTTCTGTCATTTTGGGATGCCACAAGAGCTACATTCAGACCAGGGTAGAAACTTCGAGTCTGCTGTGTTCTGCAAGTGCTGCAAGTTATTGGGGATCAAGAAGACCAGGACTACCCCACTAAGACCAGTGTCAGATGGGATGGTGGAGAAATTCAACTGGACCCTGGGACAAAAACTGGCCAAGTACTGCGTAGATGGACAAATGGATTGGGACCAGAAATTACCCGCATTGCTGATGGCATATCGGTCTGCATCCCATGAGTCTACTGGCTACACTCCTGCAAAACTGATGTTGGACCACGAGTTACGTTTACCCTTCGACTTCTTAATGGGAAGACCACCTGGTGAAGAGCTGCCTACGGACACCACCGGCTATGTGAAGCACCTTCAGGAAAAGCTGGCTGAGGTACATCATCAAGTGTGAGGAGCCCTCAGGTTTTCAGGAGAGGTGATGAAATGCAAGTATGATGCCAAGACAAGTGAGGTGAGCTTCAAGGATGGTGATCAAGATTGGTTATACAATCCTCAGCGAAAGAAGGGACTGTCATCGAAGCTGCAAAGCCCATGGGATGGGCCTTACGCTGTGTTGGACCGCCTATCAGAAGTAACATATCGGATTTGTAGAGGCAGAAAGTCTCACCCAAAGGTGGTACACATGAACCATCTGTGGCAGTCCCATGGGCCAGGATTTTACAGCTGGGATGTCTCCAAGGAATTGCGCTCACCTGCAGCTGAGGATGTTGAGGAGGACCAAAGAGCTGAAGTGCAAGAGGATGGTGACAGTTCCCCAAGAGAAAAAAACTAATCAAGAAGAGGACCAAGACCTTCCTGGAGGAGTGGACTGTGTGGAGGAGCAAGGACATCGACAGAAACGGCACAGAAGAAGACCTGATAAGTTGAAGGATTATTTTGTGTATAGTTAGAGGTTTCAGTAGGATTAAGGTTTGTTTGCATATATTGTGTAGTTTTGTCAGGACGACAAAGAACTAGGGAGGGGGTAGTGTTTTGAAGGGAGATTTGCCAGTTAAGTAGTCTCGTACCTTCGAGACGTTTCTCGTTCCGTACCGGTATGAGTCATCAGAGTTGCCAGTTTGCCTGTTGATTGTGAGCGTAGTTATTTCGTAAGTTAAACATTCATTTATTTTTATGCTCTTTTTCTTTATAATGTTTTATTCAAGTGATTACTTGTTGAATTATGTAATTTAAGTTCGTATGGTAAATGATTTAGAGTGTTATGTAATGTAAATAACATTAACATGTGTTGGGCTGTTTCCAAATTGGCAACCGTTGCCCGTCGAGAGTATACTCGTATAATGTAGACGTTTCTAGAACAATGCAAACTTACATAAGATGGGGTAGAAATTATTACAAGTTTAGTCGGGTTTCAGTTCAGTGTGAGTGAAGTGCAGTCGATTTTGGTGCAGTGCTGTTAGTGAAGTTTGTGAAGAGTTGCTTTACAAGCATTAAATGTAATTACTGTCAGTGAAGACTGTATATTTTTGCTACTTGTGAAAACAGTGGCAAACAGTGATGGGTTATTAAAGTTTGTATATCATCAGAACTTGTATATAACAGTCAAGTGTTGGGGTGTACTAACTGTGAAGTGTTGTCAAGCATTTGGCTCAATCGTTATACAGTTGGCCTGCAATCCTAACGGACCGCGGTTCAAATCCCGCTGCGGTAGGGAATAGTTTAAGGATTTGAATTTCATAAAATCAGACTTTATTGATCTACCAGAAGACCCGCCGACATGTCGTAAATATACCCCCGCTAATACCAATACACCAGTCCTGTATGAGACAGCCCTAGCATGTATTCAATATGGACAGTGGATGTTAGCGCCGAAGTGGTGACATGTGGAGGTGTGCGGTACGCAGGAGGACTACTGGGCCTTGAAAGCAGGCCGTGAAGCCTATGCCCAGAGTCGGTCACATTAAAAAAAAAGTGTAATAACAGTTAGTAAAGTGTGTATAGCTCCAGTGCTTGTAAGAACAGTGAAGTTGGAGAACATTAAGTGGAATTATTTGGAATATAAAGACAGTGAACTTTAAGGAGCCAGTGTTTATTTTCGCCTCAGCTGATCTTGTGTGTTGTACACCTGAAGGCTGACCATAGGAAGAACAACTCACTGGGCAACGTCCTTCCTGTACTGTACTACTGCTGTTGGAGCCTGTGGCTGTGTGTTGACTGGGTGGTTGTTTTACATGAGTAGTTTCGTACGTAGATAATCTTCGTTCCCTTTGTCATGCAATGACAGGAGAGGAAAAGATTAGTATGGGACTATTTTTATCTTGGAAATATTAACAAAGTCTCTCACACACGAGTGAAGTATAGAGTCTTGCTGGTGCCTCCCCACTGTCTCTCTCTCTCTCTCTCTCTCTCTCTCTCTCTCTCTCTCTCTGACACCCTCTGGCCCCATGTTGCTAGCCTTCTTCTCCCTTCTCCTCCTCTTTCTTTCTGTATATAAGAACTTCCATCACGTGAGCTTCACTGTCGTCCAAATGTTCTAGAAGGCTGTGTGTGTGTATGTGTGTATGTATCGTCACGAGGCGCTGTTTGTGGGCTATTGTGCTGGTGTGAGACATTCTGGAGAGGTGCTAACATCACTTCCTCTGGCCCTTAGGTTTGACATTGACCTAACCTCTAGACTCTATTATGTATGTTGCTAGTTATTATGTAGTAAGATATTTTACAGTCCTGACAGCAATTCCTAAGCCGTCTCTCACTAACACTGGCAGTATTCATCTCCAACGTAGAAATAACTCACATGGCAAAAAGGTACTTGAGTTAATTAATTGTCTGCCAACACAGTCTGCTAACACTAACAGCAAAGTTTACAACCTAACTGATAAAATTTTGTTGCCCCCCCAGATATTGTAATCATTGGTGAATTTGATTTGCCAGTTATCAAAATGATGAAATATTGTGCACCGAAAATACTATAATCATTGATTTTATTTTGCCAGTTCCCAAATGGGGAGAGCCCTATCTTCACACACAGGGATAGTCCTATACGCCAACTTTCAAGAAAGGTCATTGGATCAGCTTGAAGATTGTCAAACACGAGGAGGTAGCATATTAGATCTGGTTTTGGCCACACTGGAAAACTTACAGTACTAAATAGTGTTATGGTAGGAAAAGAGTTTAGTACTAGTGACCATAGTATGGTCACATTCAACCTTAAATTCAGTGAAGACAATGTCTAGTTACGAGAAAGTGCCCAACTACAAGAGGGTGGATTTTTAAAATTAATTTTAGTGACTGGAATTCCATTGTTTGAGCAGTAGAATTAATGAAACAGAAATCATTCACAGATATTCTCAGCAAAGCAGCGTAGTTCTTTTTCCCAGATGCCTGCCAGAAAATATTAAACCAAATGGTGTAATATGGTTAAGAAGTGTTGCCGGTCAGCTAAAATAAATTGTACACAAACATTTTATTCGCACAAAGAATCAGACTGATAAAAATCAATATGATGACCTTCGTTGTAAAGCAAAATTTTCTTGATAATGTGAAGTAAGAAAATCTTTGAAGCTCATGTTGCTTTTAACTTCAACACAACACTAAATGATTTTTCAGCACTCTCAGAAACAAGAAGACAATAGCCCCAACAATTGGCCCACTAGTCACGGATAATGGAGAGCATTCCAACGATGAAACAGAGATGAATAAAATTCTCATAACTTTCTGTGCAACCGTATTTACAACTGAAAATAGAGACTTCTTTCCTCCAGCTTTTCCTGCTGTCTTAGAAGAGGGTAACATAATCAGTGACATTTCTGTTGGTGAGAATGATGACGACTTATCAGTTGTAAACTTTAAGTGAAAAATACACTGGGACCAGATAAAATATCTCCAAGCATTCAGAAGGAAGCAATGAATGAATGATCTAACTTATTAGCTGAGCGATTCAGTACGTCGCTAAGAAATAGTATGGTGCCTCAAGAGTGGCAATTACTAAATGTACATCCAATATTTTAAAAAGGAAACACATTGCAACCAGAAAAGCTTCAACCAATAAGATTAAAGTGGTGTCCAAGTTCTTGGAAACTATTATCAGAGACAAGTTTGTCATGCACTTAGAAATAAATAATCTCATCAAAGATTCGCAACATGGTTTTTGGAATAATCACTCTTGTCTTACAAATCTTCTAGCTTTCTTCTATGATACATTCAATACTTACACTGAGACCAGATCTGCTGACATTTTCTGTCTCAATTTTCAAAAAGTATTTGATAAAGTTCCTCATAAAAGACTACTTCAGAAACTGAAGGTTCATGGGTTCATAGGCAATGTGCTTGGCTGGATCGATAATTGGCTTACAGGACGTAAACAGAGATTTCCAATAAATATTAAAGAGTCAGACTGGAATGATCTTACAAGTGATATGTCATACGGCTCAGCATTCAGTCATTTTAACCCCTCCGTGGCCGTAGGTCCAGAATTTTTCGTGCGCCCCTAGCCGACGCCGAGGCCATTTTCTGAAGTTTCGAAAACTGATTTTTTTCCCTTGCCATAGTGAAGAGGAAGTTCAGACGCACCTAACAGCGGAAATCCCAGCTTCCTAGACCCATTCTGTGGCTTGCAATGGAGCGCGGAATTTGAAGAGTTATCGGCAACGTATATCCACCGCAGTGGTGTACTACCACGCTGCAACATTGCATGTGTTGTTATATTTTTTTTTACCACCCAAACAATGTGAACGGTGCTGAAATGTTGCGTATATTTTAAATATGATGATATCGAATTATTTCAGTACATAATATGTTAGGTTTGGCTCGAAAGAAAAATTATTATGAATATTTTTTCACATCCACACCACAACGCTGCGGTTATAAAAGAGATACAAGGTAGGGCAGTGGATGCTGGAGCAGCCCTAATGAGAGACGGCAGTGTTTGGAAACTACCTGTACTGTTGTTTGCAGATGATACTGTGTTGTTAAATGAAGACGAATGGAGCTGCAAGGCTTGATGGATGAGTTTGGTCGAGTGTGTAGGAAACGGAATCTAAAGGTGAATGTGGGGAAGAGTAAAGTTATGGTCTTCGAGAGAAGTGAAATCTGTGAATGTATACTGAGGTTGGACGAGCAGGAAATGGAAAGCGAGTGCGTTTAAGTACTTGGGTAGGGTGATGAGTAAGAATGGAAGTTTAGAGGGTGAAGTGCTTGAAGGGGTGCAACAGGAAAGAAAGGTTGCTGGTTCCTTGAAAGATGTAATAAGAAACAGGGAAGTGAACATGGAAGTGAAAAAGCTACTACATGACAGTATTGTGATACCAACACTAACGTATGAAAGTGAAGCTTGGACCTTTGTGTGGATATTTTATGTGTATTATATTTGTGGATATTTTATGTGTATTATATTTGAGAGGAGCTGTGGAGTCACATGGAGAGACAGACTGACAAATAAGGAAGTTAAGGAGTGTTGTGGTGTGGATGTGGATGTGATAGGAAGCGTTAGGAGAAGCACACTGAGGTGCTTTGGACATGTGGAGAGGATGGAGAGTGAGAGACTGACGAAGAGAGTGTATGTGAGTGAGGTGGAGGGAGAGAGATGGAGGGGGAGGCCAAGGATGAGATGGAGGGATGGAGTGAGCTGGGAGCAGGGCGATGAAATGGCGGGGAACAGGGCGACATGGAGGCGATTTATTTGTGGCCACCCCTTACGGGATTAACGCGTCTGGCAATAGATAGATAGATTTTTTTTTCACATTTTTGGTATAAAATATGTTTATGGTAGTTTCGAGTTATTTTGCATGTTAGCATTGTGAGTATGGTTGGAAGTGGGAGTGAAACGGATGAATATTCAGTCCTAAATAAGAAAACTGCCAGCCCCCGAGGGTAGTCTCTCCCATGAGGGATGAAAGTGAAGGGTCCGGTGGATTAGCACCTGGTCAGCTCCGATTCGAGGTAGGACATACATATTAACATAAGAACATAGAGAGGATAACTGCAGTAGGCCGGTTGGCCCATATTAGGTAGCTCCCAGAAGTGTAAATGAACTACTAGAATGAGATATGGACAGCAAAGAAGAAGGCTTTCCCCTGCCCTCCAAACCCTCTGGCCGAAGCCGGCAGGAAAAAGTCAGAAAGAACACCACACAGCATAGAAAAACTGGTGTGGATATTTTATAGGAAAGTGTGAAAGGAGAACAGAGACTATCATAATGTAACCTGAAAAGGAAAAAGTGTGAATTAGTATTGGTTATAAGATTTTTTGTTCTATACCCATCCCTTTTTTGTCATATGCTTATCTAGCCTCTCAATGGAAGAGGCAGCAACTACTTTTCTAGGTGGCTTATTCCATTCGTCTACTACTCAATTACCAAACCAATTTCTACTCATTTCCTTACTGAAATGGAATTTTTCTAGTCTGAAACCATTACTTCTAATTCAATGCTAAATGCTCACTTTAAGCACCTTGCTAATCGCTCCCTTATTTATACCCTTCATCCACTTGAACACCTCAATTAAGTCTCCCCTTACTCTACCCCTCTGTAATGAGTGCAGACTTAGTCTTTTCAGTCTGTCTTCATATGACAGGTTCCGAACATCATGTATCAATTTTGTCATTCTTCTCTGTACGTTTTCTAACGAGTTAATATCCATTCTATAGTAAAGACACCAAAATTGTACTGCGTACTCTAAAGGTGGCCTTACTAATGCTGGATAATGTTGCAGTATTGCTTTTGAGGACCTATTGCTCAGGCTTCTTCAGATAAATCCTAGGACCCTATTTTTGCTTTATTTCTCGCATTAATACACTGTTGCCTTCGTTTGTGGTTGTTACTAACCATAACTCTTAGATCTGTTTCGCATTCCGATTTGCTAAGTTCTTTTTATCTAAGCTGTATTCAGTATCTCCAATGTTCTTGCTTACGTTAAGTACTTCACACTTTTCAACCGCTAAAGACCTATGCCGCACAATTGTGCTTTTGTGTAATTCGACACGCCAGCCTATCCCGCACGATCAATAAAGACTCACAAAAAACTGGGGGAGGGTAACGCCACTCCTCTGGTGACGTATATAGGATCAGACCAATGAAAGCTAGAGTGTCTGGGGTGGTATGGCGTGATTGGCCCCCTAAGGTAGGGGAGAAGGACCCCCCCCACCACCGTCACTTTACCTCCATCACCCCCATTGCATCATTTCCACACTGTCCCCTCCCAAGCAACCATATCCCAACATATCCCCTACAGTGGTGTGTGCAGAGCAACCCTTCTCCCCTCTCCCTCCTCCCCTATCCCTCCATCCTTCTCCCTCCTCCCCTATCCCTCCATCCTTCTCCCTTCTCCAGCCACACACACTTCACCTTCACTTTTCGCCTGGCTTGTTTTGTTGCCATGGGCGTATACCAGAGTGACATTTCATGCCTAGGGAACACTCCACATTGACTTTAGTTATGTATATGTAATTATTTACCGTAAATAATGCATTTTTTGTACATTTTCTATTTTCGCCCATACTTTTCTGCATCTTTGATGGGTGATTGTGCCATAAGTATTTGGTCAGTCTGGCTGAAACATACATTTTCAGATGTGTAAATGCAGTCTCTTGAAATATAGAAGAAAATTTTTTACCTTGGTGAAAGTAAAAAAATCGACAGTGTTTTGCAGCTGGAGGGACAGACCTGCTGAGCAAACTGCGTACTTTAGGGGTTCCATTTGCCAAGTTTTAGACCATTTGGACAATATATCGAGGTCGTTTTGTAAGTTATGGCATTCGTCAATCGAGTTAATGATACGCCCTATTTTTGTATCATCGGCAAATTTGCTGATACTGCTAGTGATTCCTAAGTCTAGGTTACTTATGTATATAATGAATAATAAGGAACCAAGTACTGAACCCTGTGGTACACCGCTAGTTACTAATCCCCAATCCGACCTAGTTCCATTTATTAATACTCTCTGCTTTCGTCCTTTCAGCCAGGATTGTATCCATTTTAAGATATCGCCGTTTATACCATGTGCTCGAACCTTTCTACAATAACTAAATTTTCATGTGGGACCCTATCAAAAGCTTTACTAAAGTCCAGATAAATATTATCGTAAGCTTTATCGCTATCTGCTGCCTCACAGACCTCCAAGAAGAATGACAAGAAGTTTGTGAGGCAGGATCGTCCTTGCCTGAATCCGTGATGACTTTAATTTTTAAGATTAAATCTTTCTAAGTGTTCTCCAATCTTATTTGCCAAAATTGTCATTAAATAACGTTAAAAGTGGCTGACATAATCCTTGTTTGGTTTCTTTTATAATTTCTGCATATATATCGTCCGGACCTGGCGATTTTTGAGGCATTAACTTGTTAATTTCTTTCAATATGTCCTCCTTACTAATGAGTATTTTACTAAGAATATTTTCCGTATTATTATCGTAAAGATTTGCTGCTTGAGGAACCAGGTCTATATTTTTCTTGGTGAATACTGATATGAAATAATTATTTAGGGTCGAGCACATTTCTTTATCTTCACTGGTAATGTCACCTGATTCTGTTCTGAATGGCCCTATCCTATCTTTATTTTTCGTTTGGTACATTTGATAAAAGTCCTTGGGATTTTCTTTCGATTCACTAGCAACCTTAATTTCATAACTTCTCTTTGCTTTCTGTATCTCCCTTTATACTTCTCTATTTGAAATCGCGTACTGGTTATGTAAGTGTTCCTCTCCACGTTTTATTTTTCTATATATTCCTTTCCTTTGGCCTATGAGAGATATTAATCTGTTGTTTAACCATCTTGGTTCTGAATTATTCGTTCTAAACGGTTTTGAAGAGATATGTCTACCATGGCCTGTGTGTATTATATTTACTAACTCATTATCTTTCTCACTGGCTGAACGTCTGCTTGGTGCTGGACCTGGGTTAATTTCCGTCACGTGAACTACACACCCATCTGAGAAGTCAGCTTCTCCAGAGATTTGGCATACATTCCCACTTGTTTCCTGCCCCTCACCTATGATCTGGGGTTCCTCACTGACCTGGCACACTATAGGGGAGTGGAGGTGCTTTTAGCCACTCCCACACCCCCTGCTTGCTAAAACAGAATTGTAATGCAGTTTCAAATCTAAGAATAAGTCAAAATATTACGAATAGAGAGACAAAGCAGAAATGAATACGTATACAGACGGGAAAAACGTATTTTCCCCGTAATAATATGTTTACATTTCTCTATCATTTTTGTTATTTTCGCAATACATGTTGCTGTTTGTGTGTCGTGAGTGTGGGAAAGTATATTTTCTCCCTGGGTATGGAAAAAGGGTAAAGCTGTATGTTTGCCTACACTTCACACGGTCAGAATACGATAAACTCGGAGTATCACACGGTAACTGTGTGTGATATCATATGTCCTACGCACAATTATATTGCTTTCAACGTGATTCATCTATGATTGTAAGTAGTTAAATTCATAAACAGGTAAAAAATACGTGGTTAACAATACAGGGACATACATTGATGCTGGCAAAGCTGGCATGGTAGGGCGGAAGGGGCGAGCTGTTTGTCGGGGCAACCTTCACGTGGTCAAAATACGATAAAAATCGGCGTATCACACGGTTTCCTTGTAAGATAACATTATCCATATTCTATGCCTGTTCACTTACATTACAAACAGAACCTGCAATGATTACCACTCTATCTAGGGCAAAAAGACTGTATTAAGCATATAAGGAAATACATGGGGCTGGCATCTGAGAAATAAATACATAGGTGAATAATTACTCACCTCAAGTGCATGATGCGATGACAGGAGTCAGTGCAGGAGAACTTTTATCCATCTCTGCCCTTCCCTAGCAGGTCAAAAGTCAATAGAGATAAATCATTGTCTGGGAAAGACAGTCTTTGTACAAAAGTCACTTATAATACTTAATCTACTTCACACACTACCACTATCTTACAGTTCTATATCTTGCCATGTAACGCTACACTAGGTAATATACACTATATACACTGCACTCATCCACACAGTCAGTACTTAGCAAAGGAATGATACTCGGAGAAGCAGGGAGGCACCTGGCACGAGTGGCACTACAGGGTGGTCAACTTCCACTGCCTTTTCGTGGGTGACGCAGATGTGGTAGTGCACCTATGCACTCCTGTCGCCTCTAGTCATACTTTGGTCTTCAGTGATTGTGGCAACTTTTCCAGGTAGTGATATGCAGCCCAGTCTTTTGCAGCAAGCCTGTCGTGTGTGTCTGCACAGCACTTGTATACCTCTATGGCATTGACGATTGTGGACCATACTCCTGTAGGAGTTCATACACCAAGTCGTTTATGAACTTAAGTATCGTGATCGCCTTTCCGGATTTCTAACAGTAGTGATGCACATTCAGCACTCACACTCCACCAGGTGGAAAAAGAGTTTCTTATACCACTTGACAGAACAACGAATGCACTCTGCACTACCAATCTGGATGACACTTTTATCAATCAAGCACACGTTTCGATTGAAGTCTGTGACTGCAATTGGCTTAAGAATATGCTCGCCTGTCGCACGGTCTCGTTTCCCGGTGCTGACAAGAGCACCTGTGTGCATAGTTGATAGCATGTGCACATCACACTTGTCTCGCCAGTGCAGGGCAAGGAGATCCTGGCTACACAGCAACACAACTGTGCCTCTTTCCTGCACGTCACCAAACTTTGGCGTGCCATGTCTGTTTTTACGTATGGTGCCACATGAACCAATCCCACGTGAAAGCAGGTGCATTGCCAATTCGGGAGAGGTGTACCAACTGTCTGTGTAGAGGATGTGCCCTCTACCCACGTAATTCTCCATCATGTGCTTCAAAACTGCATCAGAAATCCCAAGACGGTCATTATGTGAAAAATCGGTCGTTGCACCTGTGTAAATAATCATGTCATGGACAACACCCATATCACAATCACACAATGCAAAGTTTTTTATGCCAAAACGATGCCGTTTTGATGGAATGTACTGCTTGAACGAGATACGGCTGCGGAACATCAATGACTCATCGATCACTAGCTATTGAAAAGCCCCCAATATGAGTTGGAACTTGCCTTTGAGGTTTTCCAAAACCGTCCTGATCTTACACAAACTGTCTGTTGGGTCTGTTGTTGTGTTACCCCTGAAATGAAGGAACCTGAGGATGTTCTGGTACGTGTTCCGTGCCACGTACTTACTGCATACATCGACCCTTGTCAAAACATCGGTGCTCCAGTAGACGACAGTCGCATGTTTTTTCACTAAGGGCATCAACATTGTTAATGCCATAAACGCATACATGGTGGGCACCATCACCTCAGTCCAGTTTCATGTCCTATAGGTCTCCTTATATGCAAAGTCAGCTGTTGTCTGTGCAAAGAATTGATTCGTCTTGTTGCAAATGTGCATCATGATTTGCAGGTCAAAGAATGCAAGAAAATAGCTCATTATCGAGCTCGTCACTATCAGTCCAGTCGTGTCCCTTACTCCGAAGTTCGTCTCGACAAAGCTGTCATCTCTTTCCACCTGAAGGCGGCATGTGAAGGGGAGAGTTGCACAGTTCTCTGCTGCTTCCCTCACGGTGAGGCAGTCTATCACCTTCTGTGCTCGCCGCTGCACAAACTTGACCCCCGGTTCCAGAGAGGAGGTCCCCGGGACAAGGTGTGGTGGTGAGGGAGGGGGAGGTGCTGGGCAGTGGTAAGGGGGCACTGGAGGTGCTGGGCGGTGGTGAGGGGGCGGAGGAGGTGCTGGGCAGTGGTGAGGGGGCAGGGCAGGTGCTGGGCAGTGATGAGGGGGCGTGGGAGGTGCCAGGCAGTTGTGAGGGAGCGTGGGAGGTGCTGGGCAGTGGTGAGGGGCTACGAGAGGGGATGAGAGGTGGTTCTGGGGCACGAGAGGTGCTTGGCAGTGGTGAGGTGGCACGAGAGGCGGTGCACGGTAATTCAGTGGCGCCCTTGATGGTGGTGGGTGGCGAAGTGGCCTGGGAGGTGGTGGTGGGTGGAGGAGTGGCACAGGAGGTGGTGGGGGGTGGTGAAGTGGCCTGTGAAGTGGTAGGAAGTGGTGAGGCGGTGCGAGAGGTGGTGTGGGGTAGTGAGGTGGCGTGTGCGGTAGTGGGATGTGGTGGTGAGGCGGTGCGAGGTGAGTGCAACTGCACTCCAACCTTCTCTTCCTCCCCCTCTTCTTCCTCAGTGAAGAGCTGCTTCACCACTGTCCATCTCCTCTTAGGCAGTGGTGGAGTTGTACGGTGAGGTGGTGGTGTCTTCTCACTCTCTGAGGAGATGTCGCTGTCATCCTCTTTGGTAGTAGGAGAGTGATATCACTCATTACCACTCTCGCCACTACTCCTTACCATATTCTCCATCTCCAGGTCAGACCTAACTCAGTCCTTGTTGCTCTCCCCTCCACGGGGAAACAGCTTCGCCCTGATCTCAGGGCTGGTGGGCGGCCTACGGGGCTGGAGTGGGCGGAGATGGGTGGGGGTCGGGGCAGTGAGAGAGGCGGAACTCGGGCATCCACTCATCACGGAAGTGTGCGGTGTACTGACGTGAGGTGTGTATGGGAATGTAGGGTAGGTCAGTCTCAAGCCGTTCAGAACATTCATTCACATTTAGCCATTTATCGGCTAAATGTTATTCAATGCTGGCAGCCATGGAGGGGTTAATACTGGTACAGTATCGGTTTTCCAGCATCCTTGGTTCCAGAGCCTTGCTGGGTGAACTTTTAGCTGGACTAACTGAGGCTACACATATGTCACAGACAATAAGTGAACAGGGACCACCAGAGGTCATGTACAGTACTTCAGCAATACACTTCTGACCCAATATGCTTCACTTTAATCACACTCATGTTCTAATTTAAGTTAAATCACACTCATGTTCTAATTTAAGTTCTTTAAGGAGCAACCTAGCCTGCTTCATTTTCAAGCTGCCTGAAAAGTCCACTTCATCTAATGCTACTGAAACCATTTCATTTTCACTTAGGCTCAGTACTCTTATCATTATCATAATTTTTCTGTTGTTAATTTGCCTTTTTGAACCAGTCTCCATTGAATTTCGGTATTTTTCCCCCTTGCTTCTTTATATCATAAGACGCTGATGGACCAGTGTTGACATTTACCATTATAAAAATATTTTATTGAACTAAATCTCCCCAAATAGCTGTAAGTACACTACTGTGACTAAACAGGCAAGTAATTTTTTCTATGCAAGGAAGAAGGAACTAAAAGCCAGGAGCCTGCAAATGGTTCCTTCCAAGAAGAAAACAAAAACAAGACAACAAAGGACATATTCAAAATCCATTCATTTCGAGATGCCTGGACACACTGTGTTTGCAAGACTGGAGATCATAGGCAGCAGGAAATAATGACAGAGGGAGACAATTCCACAGCTGACCTGTTGCATACATGAAAGACTGGGAGTAACAGCTAACTCTTGCATTAGGGAGTTGGACAGAAAAGGGATAAGAGTTTGTTGCTAGACAGGTGCTGTGTACTCGCCATAGTGGTGGATGGATGCAAGCAGACATTTCAGAGGAGCAGTGATCACTGGAGTAATGATGGAGAAGAAATAAAGGTAGAATAGTGTGACAAAGAGGCAGAGGTTGAAGGGAGCCCATAACAGGAGGAGAGTTAGTGAGATAAAGAGCCTTTGACTCCACCTTGTTCAGAAGAGCTGTATGAGGGGAGCCTCCTCACACCTTAGAGTTGTGCTCTGTACAGGGGCGAATGAAACCTGTGCATAAAGTCAACACCTGTGGTAGGGTGAAGAAGGCACAGAGTCGACTTAGCACACTTAATCTCTTTGAAGCAGATTTTACAAGAGAGGTAATATTATCTTACCAGGATAAATCCCGCGAGAATAAAACCCCAAGTATGTTTAAAGATGATGCAAGATTGAGTTGGATATTATTAAAAATTAGGGATACTAATGCACAAGATTTTGTCAGGTTGAAAGATGTAAGAATCAATTTTTAACCCCTTAACCACGGGGCGTCACTTTCGTAACGCTCGGGCGCAATGGATCATACCGCGGGGCGTCACTTTTGTGATTCTGTGTTATTTTGAATTATCCTGGGCTTTCAAGTGGTGGCTTGTATCATCTATCAGTACTGCCTATGTCCAAGACTAGTCAGCACTCCAAATCTCATCTGTACTCCCACCCATTGTTGACATTTTAGCGATTTTCCCCCGTTCCTGACTCCCCTCTCTACCTCCCCTCCATTACCCTGTCCTCTCACCTCCCCAGCCGCGTTGCGCTAAGCAAATCTCCCCAAGATTTTTCCACAGATTTCATCCATTGAAATAAGCCCTATGCCCTATACTTATACAAAATAATATATACCAAAAAAAAAAATAATAAGGTAAGTGATAGTGGTATACACCAGGAATTGGCTAATTATCACCTGACAACACCTCACATGCATTCATTCGCTACATTACCACGGTAATTTCCCCTTTGAATTATGCCTTGTAATCTATTTCTGTAATAAAAATATATATCAGAAAGGAAGGGAAAAGCCTGAGTGACATTACATTCACCTGGAACTACCTATTTCTTTATGTATTGCCGAGATTTTCTACAAATAATTTATTAGCATGTAAGTTAGCAGCTGTCAGCCCCATTGTCACTGTCAACCCTTGCCTTCTTATTTAGTTCCTTGTCCTCCGCTGTGGTCAAAACATGTTGCACTCACGCCCCGCCATTTCTGCCGCTTCTGCGCCCATTGCAAAGGGCCCCGTGACCTCCACACCCAGAAAAACTTGTGAGGGAAGCAGGAAAGGACTAAGTGACTCTGCAGTGGAACGTGAACTAGCGGAATTATCAATGGTGATGATGGATAGTGATTTTGACCCTTTGGGGGATTCGTGTGATGAGCTGGGTGAGGAAATCGTGCCGGAAACTACTAGTACGAGTGCTTCAGTGTCCCAAGTTATCCCTAGCTCCAAGGGAAAGGAGCTGTTAGTGCAGCAAGGGAAGGAATTTGGGAAGGGAGTGAAAAGGCGGCAGGTTAGCCTTAGTGTTATGAGTCCATATTATAATTACAAATCATAATAGATAGATAGATAAATAGATAAATAGACAGCTCCATGCAAGCCTGGGAAAGGGAAATGATCTTGCAAGTTAACTGAGGAAATGTTGACCATACACAGGAAGTAGCAAGTCAGGGGATGAGGTAGGTAGTGTGTCAGCGAGATAGCATATGAACAAAGCCTAGTGACATACACACATACTCACACACAGGTTTCTGGAACTTTCCAACCACAGTGTAACACACGTGACACGACCCCTGTTTCACCAGAATTTAGGAAGCAGAGCTCAGAAGGAGACAGGCCATAGAACTGACAGGTAGTGGAGAGAGTGAACAAGAAAGAGGGGCCCAACTAGACTTACTTATTATATTGTCTCTGTAAGACATACCCTGCTCAACTTAGATTTTCTCTGAAGATAATAAATTAAGATCAACTCACTGTATTCATCTTGAATTCCTACTACAAGAAATCGAGAGTGACAACTAAACAACAAAACTTCTCTACAAGTTACTACAAAGTCTTTTATGACATTTTGGTGGCAAACGAAGCTACAGACATCGTCTCTGAATCAAAAGCGAATTTCTACAAAAGCAGGCGAGACTCTACAAGATTAGCTTCAGTTCTACAGTGAATTCCTACAAAATACAGCCTACAATGCAAATAGCCTACAAGTCTACAAAACAACTCTATAATCTTCACGTAACTTCAAGCAGCAGCAAGAAGAATATAAAACAAAGCAAGTAAAGAAAAGGAAAGACCAAAGCAACAAACACACAAACCCCCACCACTCTCTCCCGCCTACCTCCATCGCTGACGCAGAGGTCAAGACATGCAGCAAAACACCAGACCCACATTTATAACGCGTCTTACTCACCTTTCTTCATCCAGGTTACGCATCGCTACTCAGTATTCACCACAGCTACCAGTGTGGGAAGCCGACGTCACCATGTGCTGAGATGACATCACAACGCGAGTTTGCTGACTTAGGGCTACGCCAAGCAATGTGTGACTGACACCAGGCACTTCTCACCCACTACTCATTACTCATTATTCACATAGCTCCTACTCATACTCATTTATTTCCACAGTATTGAGTTGGAAATTCGACGTTCTATGCTGAGGTTTGACTGTGACAGCTGTTAACCACCACAAGCACCTGGCCATGGAATTTCCTGAGTAATATCGTCCATCAACACAGCACTAGAATTATCAAGAGATCTTCAATCAACCCTGTATTTTTCTTCCGAGATCGACAGTTGCATCGACACGCCTCTACGATCTGTATCAAGTGGGTGAAATTATATTTACTCTTTTCTTCTCAGTGCTAAAATTAGGTATATTCAACTCCTTTACTTATTTCTAGATATACACTTATACACTGACTATCTATCATTTATTACAACTCATTTACTCATCTATTTAGTTAGGACATAAATAAACAAAAGGCGTATTTCATAACACCATATCTTAATGACAGGGATATTTTCGCCACCACCCATGTTAATACCAGATGAAACACAATTAGCTCCAACAAAAGATTCACAATTAGGAGAGCACCAAGACAACACTAGAGATCGTTACAGGGCACTTATGCAAGGAATTTCGAATGCTGGTGATGGCAAGATCACAATTGACTTACTCCCAGTTCATGAGCTACGTCAGATAATTAGTCAAGGCATACATAAACATAAATTGAAGCCTTTGTTCCGAAGTAGGGAACTCATGCAATATTATCCATATTTAGAAGCAACACTAACACCAACATAAGTAGTAGTTCATGTACCATTCATAACTGAAGACCTGTTCAGAGTATACCAAATACACCCCTTTCCCTCTAAAAATAACAACACTTTGGTCATCATCAACATCAACACAGACACCGAACTGATCATGGTCTCCAAGAGCAAGTGAATCAACGATTGAACGAGAGTGCCGCACATCCTTACATGCTGTTCATCTTTGTCCTGCGTACATTTTCACGTTTCAGCCTACTGATACAATCCCTTGTGAAATGGCTATCACCAGAAACGACAATATTCATAATCATTGGACCTTCACTTTTGCTCCAGATAAACTTGTACACCATCAACGCATCGGAGACTCACATTTTTTTTTATTTCACTCATAACACATCAGTTTACATAGTCTGTCCAGATATACCACCATCTCATACTTCAGCCTCAGGATTGTACATAGCACCAGACTACTGTGCGGTATTTACACCAGCCATGTCTACTTCATCCACCATCAATCACTACGCCATCCTCAATCATACACACAAACATTTCCACCCACTGCCTGATATGGACTTAAACATGAGCACAAGTATTAAGTTGACTTCACCTAAGTTTGAAACTATGCAACTGATCAATGAAACAATGAAGCCCTGGGAAGATTTGAGCTTGAGTATGTTCAACCCATATTATGTGTATAGCCCAGCACCTACTGTCTTTATAATCTTCTGCATTGTATTTGCAGTACTGCTGTTCGCAATGCACAGAATGCAAGAATTGCAAATTTGGAGTCAGTATTTAGTGGGGGGAGAGTTAACATCCAAGTTAACCCCCCTGAATGAAGTGTATATATTTTGTGTATATATATATATATACATATATATATATATATACAAAGAAGAATGACCCATGATATAGAAGTATGGCATACCAGTACCATTATCTTTAAATGAAATATTAATGACTCTTACCATAATCTTAATTTCAAACTTTTTTTTTTCTTCCATCTATGCATTTCACTACAATAACACATGTACATACTGTATTACAGTTAAACAGTTTACCTTTAGTGCATTTATTCAAATATGTATACAACTTGTTTAAAATGTAATATTACTGGATCATTGCAATTTACTATGAATATGATATGTATACGATATTATAATCCATATTATGTGCTAATAGATTAGCATATGCCAATGATAATTGCTGTCGGAGGACCTTCAGTGGCGTGGCCGAGCAATGTTATGAGTCCATATTATAATTACAAATCATAACAGACAGACAGATAAATACAGTAGATAAATAGACAGCTCCATGCAAGCCTGGGAAAGGGAAATGATCTTGCAAGTTAACTGAGGAAATGTTGACCATACACAGGAAGTAGCAAGTCAGGGGATGATGTAGGTAGTGTGTCAGCAAGATAGCATATGAACAAAGCCAAGTGACATAAACACATACTCACACACAGGTTTCTGGAACTTTCCAACCACGGTGTAACACACGTGACACGACCCCTGTTTCACCAGAATTTAGGAAGCAGAGCTCAGGAGGAGACAGGCCATAGAACCGACAGGTAGTGGTGAGAGTGAAGAAGAAAGAGGGGCCCAACTAGACTTACTTATTATATTGTCTCTGTAAGACATACCCTGCTCAACTTAGATTTTCTCTGAAGATAATAAATTAAGATCATCTCACTGTATTCATCTTGAATTCCTACTACAAGAAATCGAGAGTGACAACTAAACAACAAAACTTCTCTACAAGTTACTACAAAGTCTTTTATGACACCAGAACAATGGCCCCGCATGACCCAGCCCGCCATGAGTCCCGAGTTGATTCACCTCCTCGTTCCCCAAGCCCCACTTCACTCATTTCTTCCTCTTCTTCTGCTGAATTATCTCCGGAGTCTTCGTCGTCGGAGTCACCACCAGCATCAATATTGAAGGCAGGCCGTAGAGGAAGAGGTAAAGCCCTGACCCGTAAAGTAGAGTTGCTAGTAGAGTAAGGGCTGCTAGTGCTGTACGGCAACCCAGGGTCAGTGCGAGTGACCTTGAACGTGATAAATCTGCCTCACAGCCACCCTCCACCCTCACCCACCCTACACCGCCACGACAGGGAATCCTGGACGCCTTTGCGTGGACGGAAGGGTCCTATTTTGTCCCAGAACATCTCGATTTTGACGAGAGTTCCTCAGGAGTACAGCCTGCCTTCACTCTTGATGAGGATGCTGAGTGTGTGGACTTCCTTTTGGCCTTCCTCGATGACGAAGTCATGCAGCACATGTGATGAGACCAACAGGTATGAATCACAACGTGCTGCAAGTGGTACAGGTGCAGCCAAGATGCAACAGTGGTCCATGCTGGGAGTGCAGGAGCTGTATGTGTTCTTCGCCCTCATGCTTCTCATGCCACACTCAAAGGAGCATGAGTTGGAAGAATACTGGTCCATGGACCCCTTACTACCCTCACCCACCTTCAATAAGTACATGGCCAGAGATCGCTTCCGGAACATCATGGGAAACCTGCACTTTTGCCGACAACGATGTACCTTCCCAAACCGACCCACTCTGGAAGATCCGGGAGATTCTGAGAAGAATGAAGGATAAGTTTATGACATTCTTCCACCCCTTTCAGAAGGTTGTCATTGATGAATCCTTGGTTTTGCTCAGAGGACGTCTTAGGTTTGTGGACTACATTCCAAGCAAACGCCATCGCTTTGGAATCAAGTTCTTTGTACTGTGCGACTGTAAGACGGGGTACATCCTTGACTTCGTCATTTATTCAGCCAGCACTGTCGATCTTGATAAAACACACCCCCTTGGCTTCTCAGGCTGTGTAGTGAAAGTGCTCCTTGAAAGGTATTTTGGTGGGAATCATGTGCTGTATACAGACAACTATTATACAGCACCGAAACTTGCCAAATACCTTTCAGAGCACGGCATCGGCTCCTGCAGCACTGTGAAGAGTAATCGTGCCCACTTCCCTAAATTCCCAGAGGCAGGAACCTCGCAATGAGGAGACGTGCACCTACGCAAATCTGAGAAGATGCTAGCAATACGGTGGCATGACAAGAGGGTTGTGTACATGCTCACCACCGTACATAAGGGGAAAATGACAGACAGTGGGAAGGTCGACCATAGGACAGGCAAACCTGTGAGGAAACCTGATGTTGTGTTAGACTACAATATCAACATGCGGCTGGTGGACAAGTCCGACATGATGATTGGAGAGATTGACTGCCTCAGGAAGACTACTAGGTGGTACAAGAAAGTTTCTCTGCACATCACAGACATGACGATGCTGAACACCTTCATCCTGTACAAGATGAAGGCCAAGCCACCCATGTCCTTCTCCCTGAGGTTGTTCGCCAGGACTTGTGTTCAGCAGCTGCTTGAAAGATATGGTAGGGTGACAGCAGCAACTCCAAGGCGCCATCCAGTAACACTTCCCGACAGACTTGAGCAGAGGGCATACATGGATCGGCACAGACTGGTGCAAATGCCTGCCACAGGCAAGAGGAAGGCTGCGATCCGCAGGTGCCAGGTGTGTGCACATACCACCCGACGCACACCTGAGCACAAATGCACCTCTTAGCAGTGCACTGAGTGCCAGGTTCCCCTCTGTGTTACCTGCTTCTTTGATTACCACAGCCAGAAACAGTTCTAAAAGTGCAAGTGGGAAAGGAAAATAATGTGTAAATAATGTGTAAATAGCAAGTGAAAGCAATGGATGTACAGTACATATGATTGAATAGTGTAATATAGTTTTATGTTACTGGAAGTGACAGTGAATAACATAGTGTAAGTAAAACAGAAGTGTAAATATTGAAAATACAATAGAAAATGTAAATAGAAATGTAAGTAATTAGTAATATAAGAATATGAGTACAAATACTTTATGTTATAACAGTGAAAGTGAATCCGTGGCTCTCTACGTATTTTACTGAATGAAATATTGAATGACTTCAGTGACAATAAACTAATACTACTAAAGGAAACTTATGGATAAAGACTCCAGATATATATAAGTGTTATATAGTAATAGAAATATAAAGTGTGAGGGGTTTTATGAATAATAAATGACAGAATACCAACAGTGAACTAGCGCAAGTGGGAAGGTCATACGCGGCTGTAATTTTCATTGCTTTCACAGTGGGGTTTTTTTTTTAGTATGGATCCCGAACTACTTGATAATCATAGAGTAGTGTTTATAGTGTTAATATCTGGCTGTGCTAATCATATTACGGGTTGTCGGGAAGTGTAAAGTGGAGACTTCGTTACCCAACTTCAGAGGTCTCCACAAGTCCTACGGTAATCAACAAAGGCTCAACAAACATCCCAGGAGAAAGCTGAAGGTATGTGCCATATGCATATTTAATTTTAATATTCTAGGACTAATAAATGATTTTTGGCAAATATTTTTTGAGAATCTGTCGGAGCCCGAATAACCCCGCGGGACACGCAAAACATTGGGAAATATCCCCGCGGTGTAAGGGTTAACCGAGGGGCGTCACATTCATGACACTTGGGAGCAAGGAATCATACCGCGGGGCGTCACTTTCATGACACTTGGGAGCAAGAGATCATACCGTGGGGCATCACTTTTGTGATTCTGTGTTATTTTGAATTCGCCCGGGCTTTCAAGTGGTGGCTTGTATCATCTATCAGTACTACCAATGTCCAACACTAGTCAGCACTCCTAATCTCATTTGCACTCCCATCCATTGTTGACAATTTAGCCATTTCTCACCGTTCTTGACTCCCCTTCCTACCTCCCCTCCATTACCCTCTCCTCTCGCCTGCCCGGCCATGCTATGCTAAGTAAATCTTCCCTGGAATTTTCCACTGATTTCATCCATTGAAATAAGCCCTATGCCCTATTCTTATACCAAATAATATGTACGAAAAAGAAATAAGGTAAGTGATAGTGCCATACACCTGGAATTGGCTAATTATCACCTGACAACACCTCACGTGCACTCGTTCGCTAATTTTCACTGTTTATTTCCCCTTGAAATATGCCGTATAATCTATTCTCGTAATAAAAATATATATAAGAAAGGAAGGGAGAAGCCTAAGTGATATTTACATTCACCTGGAACTACGTAATTTATGTTGTATTGTCTAGATTTCCTACCAATCATTTCATAGCGTATATATTAGCAGCTGTCACCACGCTGACATTGGCAACATTGCACTCCCCCTAGGTGGCTAGGCCACCACACTGTATTCAGTTTACTGTCATCTTTCAAGGTGAAACCATGCCGGATTCGCGCCTGTCCAATTCCGCAGCTTTTTAGCCCCATGCAAAGGGCCCTGTGACCTCTACCCCCTACTAAACCTCATGTGGAAAGGGGTAAAGGGCTAAGTGACTGCTGTGGAACGTGAACTGGCTATTCTGTCAATGAAAATGATGGACAGTGACTACGATCTTTCTGATCACCAAAACAGTGAAAGTGGAAATGTAAATAATGTGTAAATAATGTGTAAACAGCAAGTGAAAGCAATGAATGTAAATATAAGTAAACAGTGGAAAATAGTTTTATAAGTTACTGCAAGAAACAGTGCATAACACAGTGTAAATAAAATAGAAATGTAAATAATGTAAGTAAAATTGAGAATGTAAATAGAAATGTAAATAAGTAGTAATATAAGAATACGAGTATATATACTAGGAGTAATGAAAGTGAAAGTTTCACTCTAGCATGTATGAATACTATGAGTTATGAAAGTGGAAGTGAAAGTGACAGATTCACTCTCAACACTTGTATACAGGACGAGAAAGTGAATCCTACGTATTTTACTGAAAGAGAAATTGAATGCCTACAGTGACGATAAACTACTATTACTGAAGGATACTTATGGATAAAGACTAGATATATATAAGTGTTATATAGTAATAGAAATATGAAGTGTGAGTGTTTTTATGAATAATAAATGACAGAACACCAGCAGTGAACAAGTACAAGTGGGAAGGTCATACGCGCTTGTAATTTTCATTGCTTTCACAGTGGGTTTTTTTTGGAGTATGGATTCAAAACTATTTGAGAATCATAGAATAGTGTTTTTAGTGATAATATTACACTGTGGTAATCATATTACGGGTTGTTGGTAAGTGTAAAGTGGAGACTTCGTTATCCAACTTCAGAGGTCTCCACAAGTCCTACGGTACTCGACGAAGGCTCAACAAATATCCCAGGAGAAAGCTGACGGTATGTGCCATAAGCGTATGTCATTTTAATATTCTAGGGCTAATAACTGATTTTCGGCAAATATTTTTAGAGAGTCTGTTGGAGCGCGAATATGCCCACAAGACACGCAAGTCAAGCAAAAACAACGCCGTGGTTTAGGGGTTAATGCATTAAAGACAAGATTACTTTTACCCCAGTCAGAGTTATAAGCCTGGTCAGACATTAGGTGTGCCATTTGTTTCTTGATATTTGCCCACACCTGGTGGGACAAGGGCAAACTGAGGGCCTGTCAGGGGAAAAAAGCAGGAACAAGCTCTCCAATTAGAGTGTAGCAGTGATAGCAAACTGGTGAACGAGGGAAAGGCAGCAGAGGCAGGGGAAGTTGCGATGGTTGGTGGTGAGATCAGCTGCCTGATGATCGACGAGGCAGGGCGGGGCTTGACGGTAGTTGGTGAGGCCGGCTGCACGATGGTCTAAACGAGGGCAGGGGGGGACGAGAGCCGGGTAGACAGCGCGGCGCCGATGGAGGAGGTGCCAACAAGCTCAGGTGGAAACTGCCCCAACACTGCCCTCGACCCCCATGCCTCTGATGGAAAGGGGAAAAAAGACTCGCCCAGCTCTCCAGCAGCAGCAGGTGGAAGCGCAGAGGGGAGGCCCGGTCCTGGTCGTCACAGATGTCACAGCCCTGGTCCAGATCGTGGGGAAGGGAGGGTCGTTGGCTGGAGTCTAGGGCAGAGGAGCCTTGACCTCCTGGTGGGCAGATCATGGCACTCCCTCAGATCGAAACGAAGGGCCAGTCCCTCGGCTGATACGGCTGCTGTGGAGAGCTGGTCCTGCTGGGAGGTCTTGCCGTGACGAGAGATGGGCTGTGAGTGGTGTGCCATAGCTTCGTTCCTTGTTTGATTATGTAACTCTTGAGATGGACGCTGCTGGAAGCGAATGGAAAGGTGAAGGGTGGAGTCATCAATGTTTGAGTGGATAGAGTTAGATGTACAGCTTAGAAGATCATAGATGATGGTAATGAAAAGAGTTCGTGATAGGACTGATCCCAGAGGAACACCACTAGTGATAGCCCTAAGGGAAGAGCAGTGACCGTCTACAACAGCAGCTGTAGAACGGCCAGAAAGGAAAGTAGAGTTGACGGCACAGACGGAAGGTGGGTGGCCATTGTGGTAGGTTACCAGGTAGCAGTGTAGGCTATTGGTCACCATGGTAATGGGAAGCCTTATAGCTACTGGCTTCCAAACATATACAACCCCAAAATGTAATAAAATTTTATGCATTCCTCACTCAGTGATAAGTCTCAGTAGATACCAGTGATGAAAATAACGTTTTGATTTGACTGTGGCAGCAATTGAGAATAACTGAAGTGGTGATATAATTATTATTTAAGGGTAAACTTAACCAAAAGAACGAAAATCTTTATATAAAATGTCGTATTAACACGAACAAACATTGTTGGTTAAGAACGGTTAATTTTGAGAATTTCGCATTCACGGACAAAATACTTCGATAACTCTGCTGGCTAAGAGAGTTAGGGAAATATAATTGAAAACGGTCATATGGTTCACGATCAAGAGTAACATGATCAGTGTAAACACTGCTGATCCAGTCCCTCCAGTCTTTTTATGCGTTTCTGTTCGGGTATTCTGCGAAAAAGTGAATGTAAACTTGTAGTTCCAGAACCAGTTAAGATTTACTCCCATTCAATGCTTCAATTGGTTACTGATGGTTTCATCATTCCAGTAGCTTGGCAGACCAATAAACCTCGATCAAGGAGGTTTATCTGAATTGGAATAAACTGGTGTTTACGCTTGACAACATCACTGACACTTGCATCATTCTTTGGAGCCAGAGCTAGGGGTAGGCTAAATGTAAATGAAATAAGAATTAGACAAAATACAGGACCACCACCAAGATATCCAGTGTAAGCAATCGAAATGAGCACACGCCACACTCAAAAACATCTGTGGACGTCCAGTAAGCTAGTCTAGGGAGTGTGGGAATAAGTGCCATCTTGTAATTTGGTCAGCATTAAAGTGGTGCTGGATCATCTGATGCCGGAAAATTGTTGTTCTTTCTATTTATGTAAATGATATAGATGAGGATACATTTTGAAATATATATATATATATATATATATATATATATATATATATATATATATATATATATATATATATATATATATATATATATATATATATATATATATATATATATATATATTTATATATATATATATATATATATATATATATATATATATATATATATATATATACCTTTACAAAGGCATGGAATTCAGTTTGACCTTGATCGACCGTATATCTGGGTCCAAACATGGCAGATAAACCTTAATATTAGTAAATGGCAGAGTTCTAAATATTGAACACAGAAATGAAAAAAAAAAAAAAAAAAAAAAAAAGTTACTGGAAGAACAATATTCAACTAGATAATAACAGTAATGAAAAAGACAGGAATTATAGTAAAAAATTATTTTAAACCATGCAAATAGTGTACAGAGGCTGCTGAGAAAGCCAGCAAACTGATCGAATTCGTTGTTAGAGCATTCGAACATAAATTAGAAAACATCATCCTCATCTTGTATCATTCTCTACAATGCCCACACAAAGAATATTGTATCCAGTTCTGGTCGCCTTTTTACAAATAAGATACAGAGAAACTTCAGTGCAATGAAAAGCTACAGAGATGATACCTAGGTAAAAGAATAAACCATACGATGGGGATTTAGCAGCCCTGAATCTCTTACTTAACTAAACGCAGGTTACTAGAGATCTAATTCAGTATTCAGAATACACAAAGAGCACGGTAATATGGCTGTTGATAATTATCGCTCAAATTATACTTAAGGAATAATTATAAGATTATCGGCAAACGATTTCAATCACATGTAGCTAAGCATTTCTTCTTTAACAGAGTTTAATATATATAACAACAGAACAGAGGAAGGAAAAAAAAAAATTAATCCATACACCAGATTACTGGTGTTCTCTGTTCATAAAATGTGTAACAGTTAGACTTGAACAGCTGTAGGTTGAAGTTTGGAGGGAAACAACTCTGGGGAAGCGAGTTTCAAAGAGATGCAGTACGGGGAATGAAAGAATTCTGATAGGCAGTAGTTCTGCAATATGGCTGAGTGACATTCCAGTCATGAGCGCTACCAGATGCCCGTGTAGCACGAGGGAAGGTATGGAGAGGCGGCAACATGGACGGAACATCGTCTGAGCATTTGTCATAAAAATATCTGTAAAATAATGCAAGGGAGGCAACATTCCTTCTTACTTGTAGGGGAGGTAGATTATTTGTAATGGCAGGGTTGTTAATAATTCTAACAGTCTTGTTCTGCATTTTCTCTAGTTGTTTTAATGCAACCTCTCCACATCTATTCCACAAGGGTGAGCAATATTCAAGCTGAGAGCGCACATGACTCTTATAAATTATAGCTAACTGTTCGTCAGTGAAGAAATTACGGATTCTGTACATTAATCAAAGTTTCTTTGAGGCAGTTTTAGCAAGTGATCTAACATGAGGTCCAGCTGAGGGTGTTGTTGAGACGTCGAGAATTTCAATACTTTTGGAGATGGGAATATTAGTAGTACTGAAGGTAATATACGAATCTGGCAATATCTGTCTATTAGTAAATTGTATATATTTAGTTTTACTAGCATTAAATAAGACAAGGTTGTTTTGTCTCGATTGACTGATGGCAGATAGGTCTTGATTTATGGAGATGGCTGTACTGAGTTAAGAGATTAGACTTTGTAAATTGGTGTCTGAGTGTGAATGAACTATGTAGTGTTGAGTCATCTGCATATGAGTGGATGGGATTGTCGGTGACAGATAAGATATCAAACAAACTGCCCTCAGTTATATAAAAAAAGTGATATTGTAATAATTTTTTTATAATTTCTTGGATAACTGTCTTTTAACACCCTGGTAAATTTGTTGGTATTGCTTTTACTGTGTGTGTGTGTGTGTGTGTGTGTATATATATATATATAATATATATATATATATATATATATATATATATATATATATATAATCTATCTATCTATATATATATATATATATATATATATATATATATATATATATAGATATAGTAACCTCTGAAATAACGTGAGGGTTAGATTCCTGGAGAGGTCGCGTTAGTTAAAAATGCGTTAGTTAAACATAATTTTTCCATAAGAAACAATGGTAATATTGGGGGTTACGTTCCTGGACTCTGGGAAAGTCTACCCATTTGGGGAGTTATGCTGCTCTAAACTTAAAAGCAACAACATTAATTTGAAAGAAAATCCACGTAAAAAACAAAAACAGTATATTTGGGGAGAAATAAACAAAATTTGAGCCCTAGTTTGGCCGAAGCGTTGTTTACGTCTCCCCAAATACATATACTGTTTTCGTTTTTTACGTGGATTTTCTTTGAATTCTGCTTCATTCACAGCATTATGAAAGTTCCTCAACATTATTACTGCATTAGTAGGTCATAAAAACACTACAGTAAAAGCAACATCTTCATTACAGTAAGTAGGTCCAAGCAATAACATCACACAGCCTCACTTCATCTATGCATCACTCGTCGTCTGCTGCTGTCCATCCTCACCCCGCTCCCCCACCTCCTGCCATTCCCCACCCTAAATTTGTTGTCCCTCCTCAATCTGCTGTCCTTCCTATTCCTCTTCCTCTGACTCCCGTGCTACTGGTGATGAAGATAACTCCCTAAAGTTTTCTGTCTTCTTCATAAAAAACTGTTCTATCTTGGTCTGAGTGGTTTTCTTCTTTCTGTTCTGCAGCATCAAGTTGTAACAATTTAGATGTGCCATCAGTTTCCTGGCCAAATGTTGTCTGAAAATGAGCCAAATTGCTCAGAATGCTGCCAAACATCATTTTTGAATATTATAGTTCGAATAAAACCAGTTTAAGCAACTGGCAAATCAAAAATTGTATTTATGCATAAACTACCACACATGGTCTATCAGCTCGGGATTGTCCAAGGCGCGTGCGGCTAATTTGAAACCATCACGTATGTGTAAAGTCGCATTAACTTGAGAAACCCTTGTTAGTTAAACATATCTCCTTAAATATTTGCTCGTATGAAAACGAAAACGCATTTTTAAAACTCTCGTTAGTTAAGAGGTTACTGTATATATATATATATATATATATATATATATATATATATATATATATACATACTCTTTCAGGCACAGACTCCAATCGAGTCATTAAATACCATCCTGTACAACACACCATGATGCACATCGAGTCAAGCAAAGGAGGACACAAGTTTCCAGCCGGTCATTTTTTTTTTTCTGATTTGTGTCATGGTGCGCTTTACAGGTTGTTAAACAATCTAACGACTCAAACCACCTGTGCCTGAGAGGGTATATATATATATATATATATATATATATATATATATATATATATTGTTATGCCCTTATCCCTCCTCAGGTGTATCTGAAACCGTATGAACTGTTTCTTTGAACCCCTACATTATTGTACATGTAAAGAGACTTGAATTGAAGGACCGACCTAGAGGGTCAAGACAAACTAGGCTTCACCAGTCTATTATATAAGGGCAGAGGGAACACAGTCTGGGGAAGGAGGACTTCCGTGCATGGTCGTGAAGAGTGCAGAAGTGCTGTTCATCTGCTCTCTTCTCTAGCTTTGTAGGACTGCCTCACCGGCATTTGTTTTGTATGTAATGACAATAAAAGTTAGGTTAGCTAGTCTTAATTTTCCTCCCAGCCCTACAGAGATATAGTAGGTGTCTATTTACTGGGATTGCCTTTGCTTACTCGCCTCTGGAGTATACCCCTCACTGATCGCTCTGGGGTGTGAGTTACACACAGGCGCATCCTTCCGAGAGTGGTTTGAGAGGGCAATCTCAGACTAGGTGTGTCTTCCCTGGGTAGTTTGTCCCTTGCTCATTTTTCTCTTTCTTTCGTGGGGGAAATGGTTACAATGGTGGACGCCCCTACTGCTTCCCCCTCCTCCAGGGGGGGAGGTGATCCTGACCGACCCCAACTATTCAACAGACAGACTGCCTCAAGACTGAACGGCCCCAGACACGTGCCCTGCTAGACATTGATGTTAACCCGCCATGTGCCAGCTATTTTTAGCCCTATGGGTTGCCCCAGTGCTGGCCATTTTTTGACCTTTTATGAGGGGGACGAAAATGATAGATTTTGATGTGAAAACAACAAATTTTGCCATTAACCCGCCCCGTCATGGAGACGTGCATTCACGTCCTCACATGATGTACACTCATATCCCGAAGACGTAAATTAACGCGACACCATTGCAAGGTCCCTAATTTGCACAATTTTCAATTTTCGCGAGTGATTTTTGGCACATATACACGGGACACCTTCCTCTATTCCTCTACAAGATGCCAAGCAGGGACAATGCCTTAAACCACATAACCTCTCCTCCCCCCTGCACGCCATTGTCTCGGCAATTCACCTGTTACCAGTGACCTGGCCAATAAAGACATTCAGGGCCAGAGTGATTCCCCAATCCATGACAATGTGGAGGACAAAGTTTACATAGCATTACAGGAAGAAACAGTCAGAAATGATGATCAGGTAATGTGGCAAAAAAAGGTCAGGAATGGTGATGAGTTAGTGAGTGAAACAATGCTTATAATCCCTATATTACCGTTTGAAAACCAATATACTCTCATACTACATATAAATTCGTACCAAATAAATAAATAAATACTGTTTATGAGTGGTGTGGAATAGTTATCCTCCCACAGAACTCGTTTTCTTTGCAGCCAGCCTGATAGAAAACCCTGTAAGGTAAGGAGGTACTCCTACCTGGATCGAGTATTTTAAACCTCAGGTGAGCAATTTCTCTATGAATTTTCGATGTTTCTCACCAAAAGCGGATGTTTTAGCAAAAAAAAAAAAAAGATCCAAAAATGTTGGGACTGGGGCGTACCACTGCCCAGAAAAAGTCGGGATGGGGGGGGGTTAAAATGCTCAATGAAGCTCAGAAATGGGTTTCATTGAATCCTACCTACTCATGTACAGGTGTAGCCGCTCTCTCATGCTCACCACATAGGTGAGAGAAAGCCATTTTCTATGTACGGTATACTCAGGTATTTATGCTGGGAAGCTATAGCAATGTTCAGTACACTTTTCTGATTACCTGTTACTTCAAAATCCATCACAGTTTGCGTGTCTTTCTCGCTGCGAATGCATTATCTTACTCTTACCTGAAGATAGGCACAACCTGACTTCATTATGTGCAGTCCTGGCACTTACAAGAAAATATTTACATCTTGACTTCACTATATAGTCTTTACACTTTCAAGAAAATATTTACAACTTACACTTACATGAAAATATTTACAAAATGCTTTCACTATGTATAGCACTGGGTGAGGCACACAGGCAGAGTGAGGCAGAGCAAGCATGACGGGGGAAGCGAGTGAGTGTATGGCCTTGACAGCCTAGGGGATGGTAGAGGAACAGTTTACCATACGTGCCTGCCAATTTTTACCTGCGAATCTTGAAAAATGCAGTCACAGTGAACTTTTTTTATTTAAAACCATTTTATAACGGCACTGGCACTGGCCACGAAATTATGTCAGTCTGTTTTAAAACGCCACTGGCACGCGGCGGGTTAATAAGGCATCCTTTGTGTTACTTCATGTGGTTGGTTCCACTCTTCTGTCCAGCCCCAATCCTTTTATCATCAAGAAGGTGATTGATGGGTGTGCCGGTGAGATGGAACAGGGGAAAATACTTGCTAGTGGGGACCTTCTACTAAAGATCGTGAACTCGCACAAGGTAAAGGATTTCACGAAGTTCATGATGTTGTGCCGAAGATCCCTCATTCCATGAATTCCTGCAAAGGTGTTATCACCTGCAGGGACCTAATGGTAATGGAAGAGGATGACATCATCCGTGAACTTGCTCAGCAAGATGTAACTGATGCCCGTTTTATAACCCGTTTCCAGGAAGGCAAATGGATGAAGACAGCCACAGTAGTCTTGACTTTGGAAAAGTATCTCTCCTTACTAATGTAAAAGTAGGATATGTAATTATCAATGTGAGACTGTACATTCCCAATCCCCTTCATTGCTCAAAATGCCAGACTTATGGGCATCATGAAAAGACTTGTCGGGCATCCAACTTGGTGTGTGGCAAGTGCGTGGCTGTAGGACATTCTGTTGATCACTGTACATCTGAGACTAAGTGTTGCTTTCACTGCCAGGGTGCCACTCCACTTCCTCGAGGGTTTGTCCCAAGTGGAAGAGGGAGAAGGAGGTCTGCACAGTGAAAGCGATGGAGGGCATATACTTTTATGATGCTAGGAAGAAGGTGAAGGAATTGCATGCAACTTCCCAGCCTTATGTCTCCTATGCATCGGCAGTTGTGTCTCGTCCCATAATGTAAACTGTGGAGACACAGACTGACCTTACCTTCGTTCCTCATGCCACGTGCACTACCTCTCAGTCTCACCCTCCTGTACGTTCCAACTCTCTCGCAGACATCCCCGTTGCTACATTATATTCTCAGGCTGCCGATGCTCCTTCACAGTCGGTGCAGCCAAAACCAAAGTACAACAAGTCTGATAAGATTAATTTGACCACCTTCACCAAACAGTCACGTCCCCATGTCCTTCTCGCTCCTGGTCCAGCAAGGGAGAGAAAGGGTAGCTCTTCCTCAGTGGAATCTAGGAGCCTAGATATTGATGACAGTATGGAGGTTTCCGTCAGCAAACACCGGGAAATGTACCCCGGTAGCCACTCGCCTGGTCACGGGGGGCATAAAAAAACTAAGCACACTGGCCACCCTCGTAAATCTTAAACCATCGTGTTCACTATAATACAGTGTAATTGTGAGGCTCTTAGGAATAAATTACACAAAATAGCAATCTTGCTTTGTATACAAAGGACAGATGTTGTTTACAGGAGGTGCTTGGTGGATCACCCTGATCCTCCACAGTTCAAATACTACCAATCATATAGAAGATATGAAGGTCACGGAGTCGCCATATAGACACACAAATCACACCCACAGATGTAAGTGATTCTAATTTCTACTCTGGAAGCAGTCACGTGCGGAGTAAAATTTAATAACACGTATCTGTCTATTTCCTCTCTCTACTGTCCTCCACATGGCCCCATTGATGGTGATGCTTTCAATTCACTATTTGAACATCTTCCAGGGAATAAGTTAGTGTTGGGCAACTTTAATGCCCATCACTATCAATGGGGTAGCTTGATGATCGATGGTCGTGGGGAGCAAGTAGCCAACCTAATAATACAGTCCAACCTCTGTCTTCTGAACGATGGTAGCGTGACTCGTGTTGATGATCGTACTGGTAACTTTTTGGCTATTGACTCGTCTCTGGCCTCCCCAGGTATACATCAAGATTTTTCGTGGGACCTTTATGACGATTCCATGGGAAGTGATCATTTACCCATCAGTCTTTCTTATACACACGACATTTCAGACCCTCCACCTCCAAAATTTAATTATATGAAAGCAGATTGGGGATCTTTTTCAACGATCACCAATTTAAATATATCTGGGGAGAACATAGATGTTAAAGTCGAAAATGTAACTAATTCCATAATACATGCGGCTGAGGCTGCTGTTCTCCAGACTTCTACAGTTCATGCGAAGCATATAACACATTGGTGGATGCCAGATTCCCGACAAGCATTAAGGAATCGCAATAGGAGATACAGGATTTTTTATAGTCAGCCTACGGACGAAAATTTTATTGCATATAAAGAGGCACAGGCTGAGGCAAGGAGAATAATTAGAAGGGCAAAACTTGACTCCTGGCGGTCCCTTGTGTCCACAGTGAATCGATCAACTTTACTCACTAAAGTCTGGTCCACTGGTAAAATATTCAATAATAAATGCCCAAACATCCCTGTGACCACCCTGCAGGTGAACAACACCATCTATGATGATACCGTGGATGTTGCTAACACCCTCGCCAGGAGTTTTTCTCATGTACGTAGCTCAGCCAATTATGATCTGTGTTTCCAACATCACAAACGCATGGCTGAGCTAGAGATAACAGACTTTGCCACAGAAGACATAGACTCCCAGTACAACCAAGAGTTTATGCTAGATGAACTGCTCCTCACCCTAAAATCCTGTAAAGACTCCAGCCCTGGACCAGACACCATCACGTACGGTATGATCCAGCATCTTGATCAGGACAACCTGGTTAAGATGTTAGTATTGTACAATGAGATTTGGGCGTCTTGAACATTCCGAGAATCAAGACACTTTGCGCACGTCATACCAATACCCAAAGAGGCTGGTCGTCTTATGAATCCCACTTCATTTCGTCCTATTGTGTTGACTTCTTGTCTATGTAAGGTCAAGGAATTTATGGTTAATAATAGGCTTCTTTTTGTTTTAAAGTCAAAGAATTTGTTAAATGATCAACAACATGGTTTACGTATATACAGAAGTTCATTAGACCATTTAATGAAATTGGAGCATTGTATTGCAGAGATCAGATATTCATTCTTAGATCTTTGGTGGAAAAGTTTCTAGAGAAGGGAAAGAAGTTGTATGCGGCTTTCATGGATTTGGAGAAAGCATATGACAGGGTGGATAGACAAGGGTTTTGGAAAGTGTTAAGAATATATGGAGTAGATGGGAAGTTGTTGAATTCTGTGAAGAGTATGTACGATGGTGCGAAGGCTGCAGTGCGTGTGGATGGTGAACTAAGTGAATTTTTCTCTTTGAAAGTTGGGTTGAAACAGGGATGTGTCATGTCTCCATGGTTGTTCAATCTGTACATGGATGGGGTATTAAAAGAGGTACAAGGTAGGGTAGTGGATGTTGGAGTGGCCCTGGTGAGAGAGGATAGTGTTTGGAAACTCCCTGTACTGTTGTTTGCAGATGATACTGTGTTGTTGAGTGAAGACGAAGGGGAGCTGCAAGGCTTGGTGGATGAGTTTGGGAGAGTGTGTAAGAAACGGAATCTAAAGGTGAATGTAGAGAAGAGTAAAGTGATGGTCTTTGAGAGAGGTGAAGTCAGTGAATGTACAGCGAGGTTAGATTGTGAGGAATTGGAAAATGTGAGTACGTTTAAGTACTTGGGTAGTGTGATGAGTAAGGATGGACGTTTGGAGGGTGAAGTGCGTGAAAGGGTACAGCAGGGAAGAAAGGTTGCTGGTTCTTTGAAAGCAGTGATAAGAAACAGGGAAGTGAGCATGGAAGTGAAAAAGTTACTACATGACAGTATTGTGATACCAACTCTAACGTACGGAAGTGAAGCTTGGACGTTGTTGGAAGGACACAAGTCAAGAGTGAGAGCAGTGGAAATGAGTTATTTAAGAGGAGCCTGTGGAGTCACATGGAGAGACAGGCTGACGAATGAGGATATAAAGGAGCATTGTGGTGTGGATGTGGATGTGATAGGAAGCGTTATGAGGAACACACTGAGGTGGTTTGGCCATGTGGAGAGGATGGAGGGTGAAAGACTGACGAAGAGAGTGTATGTGAGTGAGGTGGAGGGGGGAAGAGGGAGGGGGAGGCCGAGGATGAGATGGAGGGATGGGGTGGAGAGGTATATGAGAGAGGGGGGTGTAAGTTGGGAGCAGGGCAGTGAGATGGCGGGGGACAAGGCGACTTGGAGGCGATATGTTTGTGGCCACCCCAAACGGGATTGAGGCGTCTGGCAATAGATAGATAGTATTGCAGAGGCATTTGCCAATAAAGAATTCACGATAGGGGTGTTCTTGGACATCCATAAAGCCTTTGACATGACATGGTGACACGGTATACTAATGAAGCTCTATGCTTATGGTTCAAGAGGAAATTTGCCCTTTTTTATTTCAAATTTCTTCAGGGACAGGACTTTCTCTGTCAAATTACCCTGTAACATAACATCGGATATATTTATCAGGGACGTGTGCTTATTCCCACTTTAATTAGCATTATGATCAATGATATTCTGTCATCAGCTCCCAAGGAATCTTAAATACTCACTCTATGCTGACAATTGTGCAGTATGGCACTCTTCCCGTAACGCACAATTTTCGGCTGGGTGGATTCAAGCAGCCCCTTGATTCTGTCCACTAATGGGCCTTGCGGTGGGATTTAAGTTTTCCGTCCCTAAGTGTGCCGGTGTAGCGTTATGATCTGTCCCTCTGTCCGCCCCCTACGGCGCATGCGCGGGGATTGCCAGAGGCCGCCACAAATATGCCATTTGTCCTCTGATCTCTGTAGGGGTAACATGATCGGAGCCTCTCGCCCTTTGTTTACAAACGCAAATGGTCATTCCGGCGTCTCATATCATTCGCCTCAAAGCTTTCGCGGGTAGTTTTCGCCCTTAAATTAAATTAGGTTAGGCGGAAAGCTGTATAACTTTAGAAGTAACCGTTACCAATTTTCATTATATTACGTCCCTGAACTATTCTAAGACTTACCCTTTAAGCCTAGTTTCAGTTGGGGGAGCAAATTTTGTAGGGATAGTGATATAGTGACTTAGGTTAGGCTGTCGCTCAGTAACGGATGAATGTTGCGCCATATTGGCTGGTGCAGGCGTGTGCATTCAGTCTATGTCAGGCTCTAGATCAGGCCTAGGTTAGGTTAGGTTAGGTTAGGTTAGTTTGGGTTAGTTTAATGCAAAATAGTGTATTTTTAATTAATCTTGATCTTGATTTTGGGGGATAAACCCACTTTTGGAAATCTTACTCAAAATTCCAAAAGGGGGATTTTCCCCAAAAAATGAGGGTCAAAACTAATTAAAGCACAGTATTTTGCATTGGAAACCATAAAAAAAATAATAAAAGAAAACGTTGGTTACTTCTAAAAATTTACCCGGAAAGCAGTAAAAATTCGAATTTCTAAGGTATGAATGAGTTAGGTTTGATAAACATAGTTATAATTAATCGTCTGGGGACGAGTTATCTAATCTGTTAGGCGTGAGGATTGCCTTAGCTTTGAATCTTTACAGGAATGAGTCAAGCTCGTACTGTCCCGTGTATTAAACCATAGCTTTGAATCTTTACAGGAATGAGTCAAACTCGTACTGTCCCGTGTATTAAACCATTTTTATCATACATATCCTTGAAATTATAAATAGTTTTGGCACACACTACCTCATTCAGTTGGCCATTCCACTGATCAATTGTCCTATTAGGGAAATTGAATTTCCTTACATCTTTATCAACTCTTTTTATGCTGTATTTTGCAATGTCCTCTTGCTGATGCTTCACACATATGATATATATTCATTTATGTTTATTTTCTGTTCCCCTGATATGCATTTATATAGCATAATCATGTCTCCTCCTCTCCTGCAGCCTTGGTAAATTCAATCTTTCCAGTCTTTCTCAGTAACTTAAATCCTTAAGCTTGGTACCCATCTTGTAGTGACCCGTTGTACTTTTTCAATCTTATCTGTGTGTTTTGAGATGAGGATTCCAGACTACTGTGATGCATACTCCAGAGTTGGTCTGATGAATATCTTCCTCAGCATATCTTCATTTATATATGTGAATGCTATTCTCATATTAGCAAGCAATGTATACATGTTTCGCACCTTCTCACTGATGTGATCATCAGGAGATAGTCTGTTACTGATAATTACTCCTAAGTCCTTCTCCTTTTCTGATATGTGTAGGGTTGATCTTCCTAACTTATAATACCAATGTGGTCTTTTCTCACTTTTACCAAATTTTATTACATGACACTTATCCACATTAAATTCCATTTGCCATTTATTGCTCCATTCTTGAAGCTTGTTCAATTCCTCTTGCAGCTCTTTGCAAGAATCTATGTTAGTAATTTTCTTTTGAATTTTTGCATCATCTACAAACATTTTTAGATAGCTTCCTCTCTGCGTTATACATTCACTTTAATACCCACCCAACCCCTTTTAAGTGCCATAGAGTCAATAAGTGGCTTGGTGCTAGTTTTTCTTTTTCCTTTTTTTTTTCCAGTTATCCAATCCAATCCCTTTAGTTTGAGAAATCTTACATCTCCCTTTAATTTTGAGAAATCTCACATAAGAGTGTTAGGCTTATCCAGTATAGTTCAAGTTCAGTCAATGTGAAATAAAAATTAGCCTCTAAATTTCACTTATGGAAAAGTACTTTTAACTCCAAATACTATGAAAACAGTATGCACTCCAGTAGGGTATGCTTAGTGAAGTTTCCTGTTCACACTGTTACAGCACTTCTACTGATTCAATGGATAATGATAAAGTTAAGACCTTCATCAGTTTCGTTATTGAGATCACTTCAGATACTAGTTGTTATGGGAAATAAAAGAAAAAAAAATCCTAAGTTAGGTTATTCAGCACATTGGGTACATTCCTGTAAAGATTCAAAGCTAAGGCAATCCTCAAGCCTAACAGATTAGATAACTCGTCCCCAGATGATTAATTATAACTATGTTTATCCAACTTAACTCATTCATACCTTAGAAATTCGAATTTTTACTGCTTTCCGCCTAACCTAATTTAAGGGCGAAAACTACCCGAGAAAGCTTTGAGACGAATGATATGAGACGCCGGAATGACCATTTGCGTCTGTAAACAAAGGGCGAGAGGCTCCGATCATGTTACCCCTACAGAGATCAGAGGACAAATGGAATATTTGTGGCGCCTCTGGCAATCCCCGCGCATGCGCCGTAGGGGGCGGACAGGGGGACAGATCATAACGCTACACCGGTGTAGTCTTCACTAATCGTAACATACCTAATTTGTGCTTAACTTTGGATAATGAGGGGTTACCTTTTCAAAATTCTATAAAGGTTTTGGGAATATATTTTGATCATCGTTTGAACTTCAAAATTCATGTTAATAATTTGCTTGCTTGTTGTGATAAACTGTTAAATGTCCTCAAGTACCTAGCAGGTACTACATGGAATGCCAACAGAAAATCTTTATTAACTGTGTATGTCTTATTCAATCGAAGCTAGACTATGGCGCACAGGTGTATGGCTCAGCATCCGATGCCACGCTGAAAGGACTGGATGTATTGCAGAAATAATGTTTGCGAATGTGTCTTGGAGCCGTCTGGTCTACCCGTGTAGCTCATATTGAAATGGAGGTGAATGTGCCTCCCCTCCGTATTCGCCGTGACCATCTGGCTTTGTCCTATGGACTAAGAACACACAGGAAAAGTAATATCAACAATGTGGCCTGTACCCCCCTGCATCAATACCAACATCTTCTGTGGGGGGTGCGTCGGCTACTTGCCTTTCGCCTCCACTTACTAACTCAGGAGCTTGGTGTGGATCTCAGTGACTGACAAGTTGGTGACTAAAAATATAGTGCCTTGTTAACCACCTAGCTCTACCGTTGATGTAACATGGCTCCCAACACCTAAGACCAAGGCTCCGGAGGTGGAGGTGCACCACTTGTTTCATAACACTAGGGGTCCCACCAATTGTACACCAATGGCTCCAAGTCGAGTGAATTTGTGGGTGCTAGTGTGTGGTCGACTGAATGTGCACTCAGGTATCGGCTGCCAAATCACACATCTGTGTTTACCTCCGAACTTTTTGCTATTGACAAAGCCACAGACTGTGCTCTCAATTCTAAGTACGACTCATTTGTCATATTTTCAGATTCAAAATCAGCCCTTCAGGCAATTGCTTCTTGTACTACGGACTCTAATGAGATCAAGGGCCGCATTATTAATAAATTGCATTCGTGTGAAAAGTCCTTCACGTTGACCTGAGTGCCTGGTCATTGTCGTATTTACGGCAATGAGCAGGCTGACTTACTTGCAAAGTTGGCCGTAGAGCTCGAGGAGAATTGGGACGTCCCTCGTGATCTATGGTCGAGTCTCTCCCTCGGAAAGAAATCAATAAATCTTCTGTGGCAAGGTCAGTGGACTAGACTAAACATCCCAACGTGCAAGGCACAGCTCGGTGACTGGCAAACAGCCAACCGAGCCAGTTGCCTTGAAGAAATAATTCTGGCCAGACTGAGAATGAATTACATATCTCACTCATTTGGTGCCATATATTGAAAGACTTTCCACCGCACTGTGACATCTGTGATGCGGTGTTATCTATCAGTCATATCATCCTGCGCTGTTGGCGATTTATTTGTGAACGTGTTTCACTTATATATTACTGCAGCGCAGCAGACGTCCCCTTTACTCTTTCCACCATCCTGGGTGATGGGGATATTGTTATGACTGATAAATTGATGGCTTTCTTGAGGGAGACCGTATTGAACAGAGTGGTGACCTTTTTTTACAGTATGGTTATGGTTTTTATCTAATGTATGTATATATATTTTTTTATTAATTAGAGTTGACAGTTGATGTATCGGAAATAGATCCTGTGTCTGGTTTATTTCTGATATTGATGTCCCCTACATTAAACTATGTTCCTCGCTTGACAGTCACCAGTTGGTGAGTGCAAGTGTTCAAATAGAAAGGTACTGGGCATTTGCAGTTGATGGTGTTCTGTTGAGCGAGGTACAGTTGGCTGAACAACTTCGTTAAGTCCTGATAGGTGTAGGGTAAGGCCGCAGTTCTGGTAATATTGTGCAGTAAGAAATGTCATCATATGCTAAATATTTGTATTAGAGTCAACACCCACGTAATTGTGACAACCCCACGCTAAGTGTCGTATTTCGAATTGGAGATGATAATAAAAAGGAAACCATCAAACAGTGAAATAAATAAATCAATAATTAAATAAACGTGTGGTGCTGTGTTAAAACTGACAGAAACCCAGTGCAGTTGTCGTACGGCGTTGCCATGGCTATCTAAAGCTTAGATTGTGAAACATTACACTGTTATTGCTCATTTCACAGCGGTGAATGGAGTGTATTAAATTATAGGGAATAAATGAATATTGGGGAAATACAAGCCAACAATGGAGCCACTAATGTCAAACAATATTCGACGTCAGTTGGTGGGGCAAGAGGAGGTGGAAGGAAGAAGGGGAGGAGGGGACAGAGGAGGGAGGGAGAAGAGGAGTGGGAACAGAGCAGGGAGTCATGAAGGGAGGGTAATAGTCGGGGCATGGAAACAAGTGGTGAAATAGAAAAGGATTGTTTCATTGATGGCCAGTTAAGTTAGTTAATTATATACCCACTATTAATGTCAACCATAATTATATCACAATAGAGAGCCATTTTCGTCATGAAGTATTGACTACTTCGTGATATTTCTTGCGTGAAATGCCTATGAAAGCGAAGGGCATGAGTAAACAGCAGGAGGAAGGGGAAGCACGACAGGTGCAACAAAACACATGACTAACACGATATCGGACCACTAACGCTGTTATATAACTTATGATAAATTACTGTATCAGCTTATCAGTCTACAGTATGTCCAGGGTTCCCAACCTATCTCTGCCCATTACCCAGGTTTCCACAAATCATTTGGCTCATTATCTAACAATGAGTTGTTATTGATATTTTAGAATGCAATCCTGTATTAGAAATAGTTTACGGTACGTCTAACATTTCCTAAGGTTTGCTTCCACCTACACTACACCTCTTTCGTCTTTGTCTATCAACTTGTACCTTTCCTTCTTGCTGGAAGTTTGCTCTCATTCAACCAATCCAAAAGAAGGGTGACCATTTCCAACCCTCTGACTATCGTTCAATTGCTATAACATCCTGTATCTCAAAAGTTTTCGAGTCAATTCTGAATAGAAAAATTTTAAAGCATCTTTCCTATCACAACCTTCTTTCTGGGTATGGGTTCCGTCAGGGACGCTCCACTGGCGATCTTCTCATCTTCCTTTCAGACTCCTGGTCATCCTCCTTTCGGGACTTTGGGGAAAGCTTTGCCATTGCACTTGACATCTCAAAGGCTTTCGATCGAGTCTGGCATAAATCTTTAATTTCCAAACTGCCCTCTTACGGTTTCTATCCTTCTATCTGTGCCTTCATCTCTAGCTTCCTTTCTGGTCGTTCCATACCCGCTGTTGTAGACGGCCATCGTTCTTCTCCTAGATCTATCAACAATGGTGTTCCTCAGGGTTCTCTCCTATCACCAACTCTCTTCCTTTTACTCATCAATGACTTCTAAGCTGTACATCTAAACTTATCCACTCATACGCTGATGACTCCACCCTTCACCTTTCCATTTCGGTTCCTGCAACGTTCATCTTAGCAGTTACTTCAACAAACAAGGGATGAGGCTATGGCACACCTAATGTCTGACTTGGCTTGTCTCTCTCATTATGGTACAAATAATCTTGTTTTTAATGCATCAGAGATTCAGTTCTTACACCTATCAACCCAACAAAATCTTCCACAGGTGTACCCAGTAATGTTTAATAATATTCAGCTTAATCCTGCATCATCCTTGAACATGCTTGGGGTTTCATTTACTCGGGACTTATCTTGGAAAGATCATTTTACATCTCTAGTAAAATCTGTTTCCAAGAGATTAGGTGTGCTAAGCCGACTCCATTCCTTCTTCACCCCTGCACAATTGTTGACTCTATACATGGGTTTTATCCACCCCTATGTGGAGTACAACTCCCATGTGTGGAGGGGTTCTCCACATACAGCTCTTCTCAACAGGGTGAGTCAAAGGCTTTTCGTCTCATTAATTCTCCTCCTCTTACTGACTCCCTTCAACCTCTGTCTCTTTGCCGCACTGTTGTATCTTTATCTCTTTTCTATCGCTGCTTCAATGGTCACTGCTCCTCTGAACTAGCTGCATGCATTCCTTCACCTCTTCAACGGGTGCATAGCACCCTTCCAGCTGCAAACTCTCATCCCTTTTCTGTCCAACTCTCTAATGCGAGAGTTAACCGTTACTCCCGGTTCTTCATTTATGCAACAGGTCAAATCTGGAACTGTTACCCTCTGTCTGTATTTCCTGCTTCCTATGATCTCCAGTCTTTCAAACGCAGTGTCTCCAGGCATCTCGAAATGAACGGATCTTGAATTTGGCTCTCTCTTGTATTTTGCATTTCTTTTGGAAGGAACAGTTATTGCCAGCTCATAGCCTTTGGTTCCTATGTCTTCGCATTAAAAAAAACACCAAAGTATACCAAAAATATTACTGATAAAAAACAACATTGACAGTATGAACTCTCATAATAAAAATGATCTTATTATTGAATTTGTTGTTTTCATACTGTTTTCATCCATTAGCCCACAGAAACGACAAAATTAAACCACTTGGGTTCATTTACCCCTGGTTGTCGTATCTCTGGTCAATATACGGGCAATGATAAGTATACAAACATATTCAAATCTCTCTCTCTCTCTCTCTCTCTCTCTCTCTCTCTCTCTCTCTGTCATGATCTCTGAGGCTGCCGTTTCCGGATGGCGCTTCATTTAATGTTCGAGACGGTGTGGTTCGTATTTCTGTTCACACCAAACTATTGACGGGACCTACTGGCATATTGTGGTCAGAAGCTGAAATGGATCGCCAGCATCAGTTGCACGATAAACTAAATCTCAGAGGTCGCATTATTGGCATGAGACAGGTTGGCCTGTCTGCCTCTGACATAGCGAGGGAAGTTGGCGTGTCAGAGACGACAGTTTACAAGTGGTGTCGGAGATGGGATGAAGAGAGAAATTTATGTGATCACCTGAGGTCAGGTGCACCCAGGAAAACTTCACAACGAGTAGATCAACGTATCCTTGCGACAGTTGTAGACAATTCCATGACTATTGCTGTAGATGCCCACAACCAGGTTCAACGTTTCACATGATACAGTGCGAGGGCCTCTTCACAAGGCAGGCATACATCACAGAACACCTGCCAAGAAAGGAAAACTTACCGAGGAACACCGCATGTGCAGGCTACAGTTCGCAAAGTGCTACCAGAACGAAGACCTGCAGTTTTGGGGAAGGGTTATATTCATTGATGAAAAAAGCTGATCATCCAGCACTCATGGGCGACAACATTGCTGGTGACAAAATGGGAAACGGTATGACCCCCAAAACATTTACAAAGTCGCTAGAAGTGGCCATATCACATGCAACATGTGGGGATGGATTCTTCTACATGGGGTTGGAGAACTGGTGGATATTGTAGGACGACTCACAACAGACAAATATATTGAAATACTTGAGGAGGTCATGTTACCGACAGCGCGCACTATGGCGCTCCCCTATCCAAAAAGGATAATATTTATGCAGATAAGTCACTTATGTTTGGTGAGTAATAATAACAGTATATGTACTTGACATTAGTCAGTGTTTCCCCTTCATCAGTCGGCTTTTTATATTGGTGGGCTGAGGGCTGTATCAACATAGGGTTGTTTTAGTATGGTGAAGAGTATCGGTAGTCAGGGTTATGTTGGTGTGTGACCTGATAAGGTGTGGTGAGGGATGTTTTGGTGTGGTGAGGGATGTGTTCGTGTGCTGAGGGCTGTGATGGTGTGGTGAGGGCTGTGATACTGTGGTAAGGAATGCGTTGGTGTTCTTTCGGGTCCGCCATGGTTACTGGGGTGACAGTAATTCTTTATTTTTTTACCACAGTTATTCTACTCTTCCAGAATGATGAATACTGATAATAATGAACATGCAGACTAAGTTCAGATAACATGGTAGAATAATATACACAATAATAATCTTCTACGAGCCACAGAACATCACGGGAATCATAAAATACTGAAAGAATAGCCATGGATACTGGGTGATACTGTCAATTATAAAACTCCAGCAACATGTTTGACCCGCAATAACTCCGTGACTTTAAAATTAAACACCTTAGCAATAGGTGAACCCCTGTATCCCAACTGGTGTGGTTGTATCCATTGAAATAATTGTGGTGCTGTTATATTGTTTCCTCTATACTGCTGTAACACACCTGTCTAAAATAACCGTTTCCTCGTTGCCTCATAGTAATTTAATATAGCTTTTACAGTTCCTCTTTCTGGAAGCAGCATCAGTAAGCAGGGTTGCCATCCACTTAATGGCCTGTGATATCAGCGTCTTTCCATACTAAATATAGCAGAGTAACTGATATGCTATCACATCTGATATTACTGACCAACTTCAGTGTGCACGAACTTGTGTGAGTATTATTATTATTATTATCATTATATACATTACATTTTAGAAACTGTATGTGACTTAGGCGCTGCTCACCGACGTAATGTCCTAGACATTTTATTAGGAAACGTCAGATGCTTGGCATTATTATGTAATTCATACACATTTACGGATATTATCCTAACCCTACCCTATTCGCATGGAATGCAGTAAATTTTACTGATCTGTTTTACTGGACAACTGCTCTGCTCATACAGCACTAAATGTTCGTACATGGTTTGCAGATCAGGCGAATATACTGTAGATCTCTTTGAGTGGCCCCCCAAAGGATGTGACATGAATCCCATAGAGAACTGTTGGGGGCTCATAACAAATGCGTGGGAGCAGGGGCAGGAGAGGACCAGTAACCGGCTGGTGGAGCACGCCATGCAGGAGTGGAACTGTTTCGTAGGCATGCTCAGGTCGTATACAACCTTGTCGTATCAGTGCCTAACAGGCTTTAGGCCGTCACTGACAGCCAAGGTGGCTGGACGAAGTATTAAAGTCCTGCTATGTTACGTTGCTAGTAACGTATTATTTGGAATAAAGGGTGTGAATGACCTGTTTTGTTTTATTGCTTATGCATTCTAAGCTGACCAATTGTTGACACTATGTGGAAGTAATACATTACGAATGTGTTCATTTATCACTGAAATCATATGAGTATACTTTATAGGTAGAAAGGGTATACACATAAGTCTGCCATGTATTTATCAACTACACCATTTCCTTCGTAATTAGGTATCCATAAAACACTGTCCTCACTAAAGTTACGGAATCGTGGCAATGAAAGTTGTTAATCGTCCATATCGTAGTCATGAGGGTGAAGGAGAGAGGGATTGGGTAAGAGGTAATTAAACACCTCGGTTTACACTGTCGCCATTGATACATACTCTGCATTTGTGCAGCTTGAGTAGTAATGTCGTATGTTCTGACTATGGCCAAAAGTCATTCATTAAGGTTAACAATTTTACAGCACAGCAAAATAGCCAAGCAAATTATTTAATCCCTGTAATACTGTGATATTGTTTAACCCGTACACCGCAGGGTTGTTTTTGAGCTCCTTGCGCGTCCCGCGAGGATATTCGCACTCCGGCTGACCTTTTAAAAATATTTGCCAAAAATAAGTTATTAGGCTTAGAATATTGAAATTATATATGCCTATGGCACATACCATCAGCTTTCCCCTGGGATGTTTGTTGAGCCTTCGTCGTCTACCGTAGGACTTGTGGAGACTTCTGAAGTTGGGTAACGAAGTATCCACTTTACACTTCCCGATAACCCGTACTGTTGTTACCACTGCCTGATATTATACCTACAAACACTATTCTATGAATATCAAGTAATTTGGAATCCATATTCCCCCCCCCCTCAAAAAAAAAAACACTGTGAAACCAATGTAAATTACCAGCCCTTACGAGCTCTCCTCCCATGCTGGTTCCCCAATGGTATTCTAAGGCGGAACTGTCATTTATTATTTATAAACACACTCACACTTTATATTCCTAGTATATATACAATATTTATAAGTTTCTTTCAGTACTAGTAGTTTATTTTCACTCCAGGAATTCACTTTCTCGTCCTGTATACTAGCGAGGAGAACGAATCTGACTCTTTCACTTTCATAACTCCCAGTATTCATACATGCTAGAGTGAAACTTTCACTTTCATTACTCCTAGTATATATACTCGTATTCTTATATTACTACTTATTTACATTTCTATTTACATTCACTATTTTATTTACATTATTTACATTTCAATTTTATTTACACTATGTTATGCACTCTCACTTGAAGTAACTTATAAAACTATTTTCCACTGTTCACTTATATTTACATGCATTGCTTTCACTTGCTGTTTACACATTATTTACACATTATTTACATTTCCACTTGCACTATTTTAGAGTCACCAGAGAGATCGTAGTCACTGTCCATCATTATCATTGATAAATTAGCCAGTTCACGTTCCACAGCAGTCACTTAGCACTTTACCCCATTCCACACAAGGTTTAGTAGGGGTAGAGGTCACAGGGCCCTTTGCATGGGGCTAAAAAGCGACAGAATTGGACAGGCGCGAATCTGGCGTGGTTTCACCCTGAAAGACGACAGTAAACTGAATGCTGTGGCCTAGGGGCAGTGAAGGGCTGCCAATGTCAGTGTGGCAACAGCTGCTAATATATACGCTATGAAATGATTGGCAGGAAATCTAGACAATACACAGTATATTAGGTAGTTCCAGGTGAATGTAAATATCACTTAGGCTTCTCCCTTCCTTCCTTATATATATTTTGATTGTGAAACAGGTCATACGGCATATTTCAAGGGGAAATAAACAGGGAAAATTAGCAAATGAGTGCACGTGAGGTGTTGCCAGGTGATAATTAGCCCAATCCAGATGTATGGCTGTATCAATTACCTTTTCTCTTTCTTTTATATATTATTTTGTATAAGAATAGGGCAAAGGGCACATTTCAATGGATAAAATGAGTGGAAAAATCCATCCAGCATTTGTGTAGTACAGCGCAGCTGGTCAGGCGGGAGGAGAGGGTAATGGAGGGGAGGAAAGGAGGGGGCGAGTCAAGGACAGGAGAAAAATGGCTAAATTGTCAACAGTGGATGGGAGTACAGGTGACATTAGCAGAAATGAGTTTAGCTGGACACTGGTAGTACTGATAGATGATACAAGCCACGACTTGAAAGCCGGGGCGAATTCAAAATAACACAGAATCACAAATGTGATGCCCCGTGGTATGATCCCTTGCTCCTAAGCGTCAGGAAAGTGACGCCCCACAGTTAAGCGGTTAAGTAACAATGAAAACGCATTAATTCTGTAGAAAATCCTCATGAAAATAGCCATTGCACTCAAACTTTTTAGTGTGTGACCCTATTTCGAATATTTCAAGACACTGCGACCCACAGGGTAAAAAAAAATCACACACACACACACACACACACAGTACGGTATATAGCCTATCACAGTTATTATATGCTAGTAATCTAATAAGGATAACTACAATTAAGTAAATGAAATACATTGAAAGCATTTGGCCTGTTCTATGTCCCTGCGACCCATCAAAATTCCTCTCACAATCCATCTTTGGGTTGCTTCCCATAGTTTGAGAATCATTGCACTAAAACGACTAAAAACCAGGCAAATTTGGGAACCAACAGCCAAATCTGGAAACCCTGGTGAGAAGGGTAGGAGGGAGTGATGAGAGTGTATTGTGCATGTGGCAGCGTGGTTGAAGCACTGTTACAAAACCTAAGCCTCTACCTTATATTTCCCATACTTAACGAACTTTTTCAGGCAAGTGTAGTACTCTTTCTGTACATATGTAAATGAATTCCACCATCTTGAATAAGTTATCTTAATTAGGGTCGACAGCTGACATACATGGAATAGTTCCTGACTACTCAGGGTCATTTTCATATACTGATATCCCCTATATTATTCTCTACCTCGACTGACAGTCAGCAGATGATGTGTGCAGGTATGTAATGTAGAAAGACATTACATATCTGCAGTCGATGGTATTCTCTTGGTCGATGTATTTTTATCATTACTGTAGGCTTAGCTATTTGTCTTTTTAGGATTTAGTATAGGTTAACGATTTGTCTGTTAGGTCATTAGCTTTAGGGTCTTTAGGTTAATTAGGCATCTTTTTTTCCTGATAACCATTATAAGGTCTAAACAATTCCCCCCCAAAAAAATAAAAAGGCAAAAAAATTAAAAAATAAATAAAATAAAAATTATTATATACAGTATATGTAAAGTCGTAAGAAAAAGTATCATTACCCCAGGAATGTTCGATGCTAAACGAACGTTAGCTGAACTATGTGGGCGGGTCCTTGCTGTTCGCCCCTCCCCTATCTAGTGTTGCCATATCACAATCCCATTATAAGAATTGGCATAATGAGCAAGAATGAGCCATATGGCGGGGAAATATGTAGGACGTGTTTGTGTTACCCTGAGCGCCCACCCGGGGATTAATACTGAAACTCGGCAGGTTTATTATTTTCCTACTATTTAACACTTATTATCAATAGAAAACAACAAATAAATTATTTTGGAGGGTATTAAATCTACAGGCATCGACTGTTTTTTTCTTTTTTTAATGATAGTCTAGCAGGGGTGCACGAGTTCATTTGCTTGCTTTAGAAGGGTGGTTAAATGCTTCAGATGGATGCTTCAGATGTCTAAAGGCTGTTTTGGAAGCAGAAGGTGGGTATACAAAATATTCAAGCAATGAGACTGAACATGTATTATTATTTACCTTCTACTCAATATTTATTATACACAGAAAGGAAAATATATCATTATTATACTGAAATTTACTAACTTGGCTTGTATCAGCTGAAGTACTATCATACATCTGGCATGGGTGCACATACTCATTGCCCGCCTGCATGTGTGTTGCCGACTTTACACCATTCGGTTATATTTTTATTTAATGAATTCGGTGCGGATAATAAAGCGTATTGTCTTTATGCACAGAGGCCAAACGATTTCATTAGTTTGTATTACCTCTAGCACAAATTCTAATATCCGTCTCACATAAGCGACATTGATGGGTTTGAGGTACAAACTTTCTTGTCCCGTTATTCCACAACACTTCATCGTTGTGTCATACTGCATAGCTTTGAAGGGTAATGATAGTTTTTCTTATGACTGTACAGTCGCCAAACTTTCCACCTGGGCCACCGAGCTGTGAGAGGTGGGTAATGGGTGCTGGCAACAAAGAATCTGTGTGTTCGTATGTACATGCTTGACGAAGGTTCGGATCATCAACTCTCATCTTTCGTAGTGAACCTCCGTCAGAGTCAGAGTTCATCTCATAGATGGCTGGGTACTGAGTTGGGTGGGGAGAAAGATGCCTCAGGAGTAAGGCAGCTCTCCACCAGCTTAGGCAGTTGCCTGAAAATGGTCCCACGGAAAATTGTTGTGTGGCAGAGGTCGTGCTGACCAAGGCCAAATAAATATGACTATATTATTTTTATAATAAGGTAGTATATATAATATTATGATATAAATATATACTATTATATATAATACAATAATATATATTATACTACTTTGGCCTTGGTCAGTGCAACCTGTGGCACGCAACAGTTCCATGCGACCATTTCCTGCAACTGGTAGATCTGGTGGGAGAGCAGCTTAACCCCTACACCACAGGGTTGTTTTTGCGCTCCTTGCAAGTCCCGCGAGGATATTCGCGCTCCGACTGACTTTTCAAAAATATTTGCCAAAAATCAGTTATTTGTCCTAGAATATTAAAATTAAATATGCATATGGCACATACCTTCCGCTTTCCCCTGGGATGTTTGTTGAGCCTTCGTCGTCTACTGTAGGACTTGTGGTGACTTCTGAAGTTGGGTAATGAAGTCTCCACTTTATACTTGCCGATACCCCGTAATATGGTTACCACTGCCTGATATTATAACTACAAACACTATTCTATGAATTTCAAGTAGTTTGGAATCTATATTCCAAAAAAAAAAAAAACACTGTGAAAGCAATGTAAATTATGAGCACATGTAAGCTTTCCTCCCGTGCTGGTTCCCCATTGGTATTCTGAGGCGGAACTGTCATTTATTATTTATAAACACACTCACACTTTATATTCCTAGTACTTTATTACACTTATTTATATATACAATATTTATCTATAAGTTTCTTTCAGTACTGGTAGGTTATTTTCACTCCAGGCATTCACTTTCTCGTTCTGTATACTAGAGAGCGAATCTGTCACTTTCACTTTCATTACTCTCAGTATTCATACATGCTAGAGTGAAACTTTCACTTTCATTACTCCTAGTATATATACTCGTATTCTTATATTACTACTTATTTACATTTCTATTTACATTCTCTATTTTATTTACATTATTTACATTTCTATTTTATTTACACTATGTTATGCACTCTCACTTGAAGTAACTTATAAAACTATTTTCCACTGTTCACTTATATTTACATTCATTGCTTTCAATTGCTGTTTACACATTATTAACACATTATATACATTTTCACTTGCACTGTTTTAGAGTCACCAGAAACATCATAGTCACTGTCCATCATTATCATTGATAAATTAGCCAGTTCACATTCCACAGCAGTCACTTAGCCCTTCACCCCTTTCCACACGAGGTTTAGTAGGGGTAGAGGTCACAGGGCCCTTTGCATGGGGCTAAAAAGCAGCAGAATTGGACAGGCATGAATCCGACGTGGTTTCACCTTGAAAGACGACAATAAACTGAATGCTGTGGCCTAGGGCGGTGAAGGGCTGCCAGTGTCAGCGTGGTGACAGCTGCTAATATATACGCTATGAAATGATTGGCAGGAAATCTAGACAATACATAATAAATTAGGTAGTTCCAGGTGAATGTATATATCACTTAGGCTTCTCCCTTCCTTTCTTATATATATTTTTATTATGAGAACGGTCATACAGCATATTTCAAGGGGAAATAAACAGGGAAAATTAGCGAATGAGTGCACATGAGGTGTTGCCAGGTGATAATTAGCCCATTCCAGATGTATGGCAGTATCAATTACCTTTTCTCTTTCTTTTATATATTATTTTGTATAAGAATAGGGCAAAGGGCACATTTCAGTGGATAAAATGAGTGGAAAAATCTGTCTAGCCTTTGTGTAGTGCATCGCAGCTGGTCACGCGGGAGGAGAGGGTAATGGAGGGGAAGTAAGGGAGGGGGAAGTCAAGGACAGGAGAAAAATGGCTAAATTGTCAACAGTGGATGGGAGTACAGGTGACATTAGCAGAACTGAGTATAGCTGGACACTGGTAGTACTGATAGATGATATAAGCCACCACTTGAAAGCCCAGGCGAATTCAAAATAACACAGAATCACAAAAGTGACGCCCCGTGGTAAGATCCCTTGCCCCCGAGCGTAATGAAAGTGACGCCCCACAGTTAAGGGTTTAACCCCTTGGTGGCCAAAGGCCCAGAATTTTCCGTGCATGCCAGGCCGACGCTGGGCCATTTTTTGAAGTTTCGAAAATTGATCTTTTTTTTTCTTGCCATATTGAAGAGAAAGTTCAGATACACCTAACAGTGCAAATCTGAGCTTCCTAGAAACATTCTGTGGCTTGCAACGGAGCATGGAAGTTGCAGAAATATCGGCAACCAATATCGCTGCCCAGGGGGCTGCCACAACGCAACTAGGCAGGTGTTTTTTTTTTTTTTTTTTACCTCCCAAAACAAGGCAAATGGTGCTGAAACATTGCGTATTTATGAAATATAATGATACTGAATGATTTCAGTACATAATCTGTTAGGAATGGCTGGAAAAAAAAAAATTCTGAATACTTTTTCACCTTTTTGATATAGAATATGTTTATGGTAGTTTCGAGTTATTTTTCATGTTATCATTGAGCCCATGCTTGGGAAAGGGAGCGAAAGGGTTGAATTTTCAGTCCTAAATGAGAAAACTGCACGTCCTCCGAGGCTAGACTCTGCCACGGCAGAACAAAGTGAAGGGTCAAATCCGATTAGCAATACGGAAGTTGAGTCGCAACTTCAAGGTTCCACACCACGAGCATGACTAAAAATAGAATCGTAATGCAGTTTCAGAATTAAGAATAAGTCTACTTATTATGAATAGAGACAAAGCAGAAATAAATACATTTACAGATGGGAGAAAACGTATTTTTTCCTTAATAACATGTTCATCAGCATTATTTTACGTTCATCTTTATCATTTTACCTTGTTATTTTCCCAATTAATATTGTTGTCTTGTAAACAGGGTGGTTGTGTGTGTTTTGCAAGGGAGGAAAAAGATTGTATTTTATGTCTGGGTCGAGATACTGGGTGTAACTGTGTGTTTTTAGGCATGGCCACAATCGGAAAAACATACACCCACTCGTCACGACAGCAGATGGTGAACTGACAGGACAGATGATATGTGAGAGGGTGAAGTCAAGGTCAGTCCCATGTCTCAGATTTTCGTTCACTTCCCGAAAGTTTTCAGTTTTCTACAAGTTGCACTGCATCTAATGATCCTAACCATTACAGCAAACCTGAGCAAATAGGTAAAGGTATCAAGACAAAAATGTATTTTTCACTTACATGTATTATCATGTCTTTTTTGTTTGTGCCTGTATTACTTCATAATCGTAAACAGGTGGTTCTGTGTGTTTTGCAAGAGAGGACAAAGATGATATGTTCTGCCTGGGTCGAGATAATGGGTGCAATAGTGCTTGTTTAGGCATGGCCAGGGGTGAAAAAAAAAAAAAAAAAAAAAATCCACTCATCACAGCAGCAGGCTCTGAACTGTTTAATGGGGTGTATGGGAGTTTAGTGTAGGTCAGTGTGAAGATATTCAGAACGTTCGTTCATTTCCCCAAAATTTTTTGGCAGTTATTTATAGGACGCGCTCAAACGATGCCTGCGGCCATTTATCGGCTAAAAGTCATTCAACGCCGGCGGCCACGGAGGGGTTAAGGGGGGAGCTTGGCGTAGTGAAGGCCAGGGCAGGCACCAGATGGGTAGGGGAGGGGGGTTACGTTATTCATACCGCCAGTGATAATAACTGCCGAACTAGTTTCAGATATCCATTAGCATTCTACTAAATATTTGTATTCTTAACAATACTAAATATTTTATTTTCTATGTTGTTTTTACATTGTTACCATAACATATTAACGCACTACAAACTGGAATCGCTCCAAGCATTTTTCTCTCTCACTCTCTCCTTATATCAGTAATTCTGTTTCATAGGGTTATCACTTGATACCATTATCAGTATAGGTTGAAGAGGAATGCATTTACTTAAAATCTAAGTTCAGTTACAAGTAAGATTACCTGCCAGATTCACATCATGAATGACACTGACCAATAAACATTAGGATGATGTTCAGACACTGTTAACGGTTGCTTATTTCCTCGTTGGTAGTACTTGAGGTAGATGTTTTTGTGTGTTCTGTGGTGTACCACGAAGAGGTAGGTTAAAATATCACCTCAACAGGCAATGAGTTTATGCATAATGTTGTCGAATGTGGCTATTATATCAGCTATGATAATGACTTACCGTATCATATTTCATATGACTGTGGCCATTACAGCACACCCTTAGAGTCCATTCTTCTAACGAATGACTGAATTACACATTACAAGGAAAACTGATTGTGAGCGGTGCCGCTTATGTGTGAGGTCACGATCATCGATTATTCACCAAACAACATTATCTCACATTATAGCAAGATGAAGACACCACCTCTCCATCACAGTATGCAAAAGCTTCCAGTCATTTTAAGCACAACTGCTCTTGATTCACGAATTGATGGGACATTTATATCACCATTGCCTGTGATATTACTTATGTGAATGGTCGACTCATGACTAGCTGACTCGAAGCAGTATTCTGCCTCAACGAACGAGTTTCAACCTCTGACATCTCCAGTTCCTATCTCTCCTACTTAGTTCAAATTAATATCCGCCCAATGAGTAATCCTGTAACGATTAATTACCTAACTTATCTAAACATGTCTCGGATCAAGAATGGTATTTCTGTAGGCTTACTCGAGACCGGCCCAGGACTGGCGAAATGCAAAACGAACAGTCTGACACCGGTATCTATTTTTCTACCGTAAGGTTCGGTCATACGACGGTTCTTCCTCCCAATATTCAGAAGATAATTTTTAGCCTTGGGTTTATCATATAATCATGAAAAAAGAATACATTTATAAGAGTGAAATATATATGAAGATGCGGTCATTTAGATTATTTTACATATTACTGTCAATACTTGCATTATCCAATACTTTCAAGAAGTTCCTTTGAAATTCTATCAGCAAAAAAATGTTAAATGAATTATGAACCCCGAGGTTCACTACGGATAACGAGAGCTGATGATCGGAACTTTCGTCGAGCATGTGCACACGAACAAACAGATATATTGTTGCCAGCACCCGTTACCCACATCTCGTGGCTAGGTGGCCCAGGTGGAAAGTTTGGCGACTGCACGTGTGTAATAAAGTGTGTGTGCATAATATATATATATATATATATATATATATATATATATATATATATATATATATATATATATATATATATATATATATATATATATATTGTATAAAATATATATATATACTATATATATTATATAATATATGTATATTCTATATACTGTATTTATTATATATATATATAATATATATATTCTATATATATTATATAATATATGTATATTCTATATACTGTATTTAATATATATATATAATATATATATATTCTATATATATTATATAATATATGTATATTCTATATACTGTATTTATTATATATATATATAATATATATATTCTATATATATATATATATATATATTCTATATATATATATATATATATATATATATATATATATATATATATATATATATATATGGCCTTTGATTGATCCTGCTACTGTGAGTGAGGCAATTGGCAGGATGAGGGTGGGGAAGGCAGCAGGTGTGTCTGGGTTGACTGCCGAAATGTTGAAGGCCTCAGGCGATATAGGGGTGAGTTTAGTCACTGACCTGATAAATAGGATTATTTATGAGTGTGTTGTCCCAGATGATTGGCTGAAGAGTGTAATTGTAAATGTGTATAAAGGGAAGGGTGATGCCCTGGAAAGAGGAAATTATAGAGGTATAAAGCTTTTAGATCAGATAATGAAGGTAATGGAGAGAGTTTTAGAAGGTATGATTAGAGAAAGTGAATATTGATGAGATGCAGTTTGGGTTTATGCCAGGTAGGGGGACCACTGATGCCATATTCATTGTTCGACAGCTTCAGGAAAAATATATTGGTACGAGAAGGGATCTTTATTTTGTTTTTGTTGATTTGGAAAAGGCCTTTGACAGAGTCCCTAGAGAGGTGGTGAAGTGGGCAATGAGAAAGCTTGGCTTGGAGGAGTGGCTGGTTAGGGTGGTTATGGCCATGTATGTGGGTGCTCACACCCAGGTGAGAGTGAATGGAGATTTGAGTGATGAGTTTTCCGTGAATGTTGGTGTGCATCAGGGGTCATTCTTGAGTCCCATGTTGTTTATCATGGTACTTGAAGCCCTTTCACGTGACTTTAGAAACGGACTCCCGTGGGAGTTGTTGTATGCTGATGATTTGGTGTTGATTGCAGAGAATGAAAGGGAGGCGGAGGAAAGGTTTAGGAAGTGGAGAGATGGTATGGGGCAAAAGGGTTTAAGGGTAAATGCAGATATAACAAAAGTGATGATATCTAGGGTTGGTGGCGGTACTGTCAAAGACGAGGGAGAGTGGCCATGTGCAGTTTGCCACAAGGGCGTGGGAAGTAATTCCATCTTGTGCGGTGTGTGTGATAAATGGGTGCATAAGAGATGTAGTGGTATCAGAGGTAGACTGCGAGATAATGCTGATTTTATGTGTACGGCGTGCCGGGGTGAGCAGGTGGAGATCGTCAGACGTGAAAGGATTGAACTTGCTGGTGAATCTCTTGAGTGTGTGGAAGAGTTTTGTTATTTGGGAGACATGTTGTGTGCTGGAGGTGGGGCTGGAGCTAGCTCTGTGGCTAGGGTGAGAAGTGGTTGGAAGAAGTTCAGGGAGCTCTTGCCTCTCCTGACATTGAGAGGGCTCTCCCTACGTGCTAAGGGGTCTTTGTATGCAGCATGTGTTAGGAGTGTAATGCTGTATGGCACTGAGACCTGGGCAGTGAAGGAGGAAGACATTCGCCGGCTCAGACGTACAGAAATGACAATGATTAGGTGGATGTGCAGTGCGTCCCTGCGTCCAAGGCCTGGAGGGGCTGGGTTTACAATGGAAGAGTTGAGAGGTAGGATGGGACTGGAGTGTATTGGTGTTGTGATGAGGAGAGGTAGATTGAGGTGGTTTGGACATGTGGAGAGGATGGGGGATGATAATTGGGTGAGGAAGGTGAGAAGTGTTAATATTGGGGGTGGGGTTATGAGAGGTAGACCGAGAAAGACATGGGACGAGGTCATTAAGTGTGACCTTAGGGTTAAGGGACTGAACAGGGAGGCTGCAATGGATCGTGCAGCGTGGAGAGCCGCCATTAGGTGACCAAGGCCGGCACATGCAAGCATGTTGGAGCCTTTAAAAACGAAAACTAAACGATATATATATATATATATATATATATATATATATATATATATATATATATATATATATATATATATATATATATATATATATATATATATATATATATATATATATATATATATATATATATATATATATATATATATATATATATATATATATATATATATATATATATATATATATATATATATATATATATATATATATATATATATATATATATATATATATATATATATATATATATATATATATATATATATATATATATATATATATATATATATATATATATATATATATATATATATATATATATATATATATATATATATATATATATATATATATATATATATATATATTCTATATATATTATATTTATTATATATATATTCTATATATATTATACATTATATATATATTCTATATACTGTATATATTATATATATATAATATATATATTCTATATATATATATTCTATATATTTAATATATATATAATCTATATATATTACATATGATATATATATATATTATATATATAAAACATATACACACACACACATATATATATATATATATATATATATATATATATATATATATATATATATATATATATATATTTTATATATATATTATATATATAATATATATAGCTAGATAGATAGAAAGATATTGATAGATAGATAGATAGATTTACAGTACTCCCTCCAGTATCCGATGTAATAGAGCCAACGGCATGTCCGGATACTGATCCCGTCTGGATATTGGGCCCCAGCCTTCTGGACTTGTATTTAAGGACCCTAACTCAGAAAAACACCTATACAACTCCCTCTGGACATGCATAGCACCTATTTAAGACCCAAATCACTCCAACAAGGGACATAAAATACTGAAATAAATGCAAAAGAACCATAAAATGAGGTTTTTGAGGTAGGTTTATACAATATTAAATATTCTGGGTACTTAAAACAAGTCCCTGGCTCCTGGACTGGTAGTCATGGACTCTAACCTAGCCTAACACAGAAAAACACCTCCCTACTGCACATGCATAGCAGCTATGACACTATTCACACCAATAAGGGACATAAAAGACTGATATGAGGTGTTAGAGGTAGGTACGGAAAAAAAACAGTACAGTACAATATGAAACATTCTGAGTACTTACAGCAAGTCCCCGGCCATCTCGATGAAAAACCCGCCTCCTCTCAGACTCTGACAGTAAGAAGGAGTTCCTGAAGCACTTGCAGTACACTGTTCATGAAGTCTTGCACAGAACTTAGAATTCCATTCTCTTAACACTGTGCACTCTTGTCTTACTTGCGCTTCATTGTACCTTAATGAAATAAGTGTTGCACTCTGCACTTTAAATCTTTCACTCTTCAAACCATTTTCAAAACAAAACACACTCAAGTTAATTTACGTTACATTTACAGTCCATTAAATTTTTGTCTTTTCACTCACAACCCTAAATCCGTAACACTATGCACTGTTTTTTTTTCACTGCACAACACTGTAAATCCCCATGTGGTCTAGTGGAGAAGTTCTTGGCGTCTATTCACTGTCAGAGTCTGAGAGTAGCACATGCAGGTGACCTAGGGATGCGTCGCTGGGTCGTGGTGATGGCGTACCCACTGCAGACGACTCTAAAGAGAGGTGCAAACTCACGTCAAGTGGTGACTCCAACGTGCCTGATGTGCTGGGCTGTGGCTTGGAGGATTAGGGCCTGTCTTGGGGAGGCAATGGAGTGGAGCCAGGGCTGGGCACAGCGGAGGTCACCGGACTGAAAAAGCTGTCAATAGTTGATTGACACAAGGAAAAATGATTTTGATGATTAAATGATGCGCTGCCTGAAAGCACGCACTTCCTCCACAAGTCCCAAGGGCTCCATCTCCCTGTCGCAGTCCGGGTGCTCCAGGTAGTCCAGAACGAACTCTAGGTAATCTAATAAGGATAACTACAATTAAGTAAATGAAATACATTGAAAGCATTTGGCCTGTTCTATGTCCCTGTGACCCATCAAAATTCCTCTCGCACTCCATCTTTGGGTTGCTTCCCATAGTTTGAGAATCATTGCACTAAAACGACTAAAAACCAGGCAAATTTGGGAACCAACAGCCAAATCTGGAAACCCTGGTGAGAAGGGTAGGAGTGAGTGATGAGAGTGTATTATGCATGTGGCAGTGTGGTTGAAGCACTGTTACAAAACCTAAGCCTCTACCTTATATTTCCCATACTTAACGAACTTTTTCAGGCAAGTGTAGTACTCTTTCTGTACATATGTAAATGAATTCCACCATCTTGGGGATGGCTGGAGTAGTGTCACGCTGACAGGAGTCCGCATCATCGTCGGTGTCCTCATCGGAATCTTCAAGCTGAGTACTGACACCTGCAACTGAAGATGTGATCTCGATATCAGACATGGTCTGATACCCAGGATCACCCTCGTCGTCATCCAACCACTCACGCACTTCGTCCACATCAACATCGTTGCCATGTGCACGTAGACATGCATTGAAGTCATCCACGTCAAAACCTAGGAAATCGTTCTCCACATCCCTTCCGAGAAGCAGACGAGACTAACCATTTTCTAGATTCTTGACAGGGATTTCCTTCCATGCACTGGCCCAGTTGTAGATGGCAGACTTGATGATGTATTGGCGAATGTTTTCCAAAGTCCACTGGCCTCACGTGTCCCGTCCCTCCCTGCACTCGTCCTCGTCCTCGAAGACAACCATCACCTCATCCAGGAATTTCCCCCGGTACAGCCTCTTCGTTGCCATGATCACTCCTTGGTTCATTGGTTGGATGAGAGCAGTAGTATTAGGTGGCAGAAACATGCATCTATTGTGGCACCGATGGGCAGGTGCATTGTCGAGGAGAAGGAGGGCTTTACCTGGTCGCATGGGATTCCCAGTTTCTCCGTCTGGATGGATGACCTCCTTGACGAAATGGCAGTGGAACCATTCCTTGAAGATCAGGACTGTGAACCATGCCTTCAAGGAATGGTACCGGACGACAGGAAGGACATCCATCATCCCACGAAGACACTGAGGCTGCTTTGCATGACCAACAATAATGGGCTTGAGCCGGTGCATGCTGTTAGCATTGGCACAACACAAAGCAGATATCCATTGCTTGCAGAGCTTGCGGCCAGGTACACGCTTCTCTGTCTCCTCGACTAGAGTGTTCGTAGGCAAAGAGCAATAGAATAGGCCAGTTTCGTCAGCGTTGTAGAGTTGACCGAGAGTTAGGCCCTTCCTGTCGATCAAGCCCTTCACCTTGTGCCAAAACTCGTCAACTCCATCATCGTTGGCGTCCAAAGCTTCGCCATGAGACTTATGGTTGGTAAGACCATGTCTTAACTTGAACGCGAAGAGCCAACCTTCGGATGCCTTGAAGTCTAGGGCATCGTGAAGCCTTGCGAACTTCTCAGCAGCAGCCTTCAGCTTTGTGCCATGCACCATCACACCAGCAGAACGTTGCTGTTGATACCAAATCAATGTAGAGCGGTCGACTTCTGCACACTTGGGAGTATACATCACCTTCCTCTCCACGTTGCATTTGCTTTTTGACGAGAAGTCAGCCGTGTACTGCATGAGTTTGTCACGGGATCTCTTGATATCAAACTAAGTAGACCGGACCAGGTTGAATTCACGGAGGATACGTGAGGTAGACCATTCCACATCCACCTTGTCCAATATCTCCCTCTTCTTCTCCAGAGTCAAAACCACTCTCTTCTTTTTCTCAGGTGGCGGGGCCGTCATCACACACACGAAGGAGAGGCATGAGAGCAGCAGGAGAGCCTGCAGCAGGTAAAGCGCCACCACAATAGCGAGCATGTGGGCAGCCATGACGGCGAGCGTGCACACACAACAAGAGATGGGCAGTAAGTGGGGAGGATGCAGGGGCGCTCTAGAGGACGTCGGCAGAACAACGCACTAAAACACAGCTCGCCCGCGCCGCGTGGGCCAACTTCAAATAACAGGCGGGAAAAAGTTGGATTTTTTCGAATTTTTTGTGGTTTTTGGCCCATTTGGGGAATATCGGATCCCGGGATGAAAATGTCCGGTTATTGGGGATGTCCGGAAAATGGGCGTCCGGATATTGGAGGGATATATATATATATATATATATATATATATATAATATATATGTCCATCCATCCATCCATCATCCAATCCTACATTGCCCCATGAGGAGCATAGGAGCCCGAGGCTAGACAGTTGGCCCCAACATTTAAGATGAGAGTGACCAGCCTCACTCATCCCTGAGTGGCATTACATTAGCAATCAACCCCAACCTCCCTTTGGATATAAACCTTCACCGGCTCAATCCGACTGGAGCACAATAATTACCCACTAAACCACCAGGCGCCAAAATTTGGTAATATGGGTACCACCCAGCAGAGTAAATGGTGTCCTGGTGCACAGGAAACCATATGGCTTGTCATTCGGTGTATAGTCACCCACAGGCTGAAGGAAGTGGAAAGAATGAAGGAAAGAAAGACAGAACAGGGAGTGTAAAGTCACCCATAGGCAGAAGGACAAGGAAAGAATAAAGGAGAGAAAGACAGAAGGGAATGGAAGAAAAGAAGGATGGAGAGGAAAGGGCAGACACCCGAGAGCAACATTACATCAAGTGAGTGGATGGTAAGCGCCTGCACCTATATATATATATATATATATATATATATATATATATATATATATATATATATATATATATAGTCCATGAGCCTGGGTCGATATCGGTACCATCTGGTGGGGCAAATTCTAATTGATATTTTTGAATTCCCTCATGTCCTTGATTAAAAATTTGATATGATAGTAGTCACAGACGAGTAGCTTTTTATGAGTAATTGGCCATATAAAAATGGCCGCCCCCTTAACTGATAAGGGTCTATAACTTTACTTTTACTACAGGTAGAAACATGATCTTGGTGTTTAAATTTATGTTATGGAGTATTTCCTAGTCCCTGGTGGCCACTACAAATGCCTAAGAGAGTCGGCCATCCTTATTTGACTGGAAAAATTCAAAATGTTGATTATAGATACTTCCAGATACTCGGTGCTTTCAACGTATAGTTGCTAAACTGAGAATGTACAACTAATTTGTATCTTTCACTTTCAGGTAGCTTCCATGCTTAGCTGTAGAAATGGAAAGTGAAAGGACATTGGATGTAAGTCAAGCGTCAAGTCATGGTGGTGGTGATAATGCTCAAGATGGACCGGGTCCTTCAAAACGTGCAAAAACTGTACCAGAATGCATTATACATAGCAGTACTTGTGATGAAAAACTGACCCTGAATCTCTCTTGTTTGAGGGACATGAACTCATGGAGCACACTTCTTAAGGCAGCACAAATAAAGACACATCTACCAATTCTAAATATTGCCCAAGAAACTCCAGAGGGCATCATTCCAAAAATTCACTACCATAGGAAATGTAGAAGTCTGTTCACAATGAAAAGGGACCTTCAATCGAAACAAAGTACAGAACAGGCATCCAGTGACAAGGAAAAATTTGAAAGAAAAAGACTCCAGAGGAGATCTATGACAGTATCTGAAGAGTCTAGAATATACAGCAAGGTCTGTATCGTAGTGAAAAGGACAAATTTATGCCAGGCAGCCGGACAAGGGAGCGACTTACACAATGTGTTGAGCTACGGTCAGATGATACTCTTAGGAACACAGCAATTTCCAAGCAAGACGGCAGGATCCTAGTGTTATTGGCAAGGGATTTAGTAGCAGCAGAGGGCCACTATCATAGATCATGCTACAGAAGCTATACCAGAACAAGGCCACAGGTGATTCCTATAGAAACAGACTTAGAAGAATATCCAGGTGTAATCAAGGAATCCTTTCAGAAGTTGTTTGCCTATATCAGAGAAGACGTTTTTGAAAACCCCAGGGTAATTAAGCTGACTGAGCTTACGACAAAACTGACCTGCTGGATGCTACATGAGGGAGTTTATGAGGTGGAAGATTCTACAAAGAAACATGTCAGAAGATATCTTGGGACAGAATTTGGAGAGAGTCTGCATTTTGTACAAGATGCAAAGGGAAAGGTGCTGGTGTACCCTGATAACTTGTCCCGAAATGCACTAATCAAGCAAAATGTCATTCTGATGGACACAGTACAGGACCTGGAATCAAAATGCGACATTGAACGACTCTTGAAAAAGTCAGCTCACTTGCTTCATAATTCGATAAAAAAGCATAGAGTGTCCATATCTTGGCCCCCACTTGCATCAGAATTGAACAATTCTTCAGCTTTTATTCCAGGCAACCTAAAGGGATTCTTGCAACACTTAATAGCAGGGCCTCAGGATGAAGCTGCCCTTTCTCCAAGAATTCAGCGCCTCATTGAATCTGTAGGCCAAGATATTGTCTATGGGGTGACCAGAGGACAGCTGAAGCCACCAAAACATCTAATGCTGCCATATGCTATCAAGGCCCTCACAGGCTCAGTAGAACTCATTAGGATGATTAATCGTCTTGGGCACGGTGTGTCCTACACGCAAGTTGAGGAGTTGGAAACTGCATTATGTATTCAGAAACTTGAGTCCCAAGGAGATGAAAGTGTAGCCATACCTGAGCACCTCCAGCCACTCATCCCAACAACTCTAGGCTGGGACAACATAGACCGGTTGGAAGAAACCTTGAGTGGGGGAGGTACATCGCATCGAGTAAATGGCATAGCAGTGCAACCCAGAGTGTATGGACCACATCCTCCTAGGAAAGCTCTACCCAAACTTGTTGTAAAGAAGAGGACCCTTGATGTAAATCCTATCATTCTACCACCATACAATGCTGGTGAACGTGTAGGACCACCATCAAGACTGCATATTGCGTTACACTATAAGCAGGTAGTACAGCAAGCCCAGAAGAATAATTTGATTTGGATCTTGGCTAGATTGCATACTGCCAGTAGTCAAGAGAACCCAGTAGCTGGATGGACAGGGTTCAATATTGCTACCAGAGATAATGAAGAAGTTTCTCAACATGCTGTGGCATATCTACCCACCATCAATGCTCCAGCTACTGAAATGTCCACTATCCATGAAGTTGTTATTTCTTTCGCAAAAGATCAGGAATACTTTGGAGCTCAAAAGCATTGTCGTAGTGTGCGACCAAGCGATATATGCAAAGGTCACTGAGATATTGTGGAAGTACAAGGACATGTTTTCGCACATTGTACCACGACTTGGGGCATTCCATACAATATGCATTTTAATGGCAGTGATTGGGAAGCGTTTCTCTGATGCAGGACTACGAGACCTTTGCATCGAGTCAGGTGTCATTGCAGAGGGATCCATTTTTGGTGTGTTGGAAGGACGCAAATACAACCGTGCCATTCAACTTCATAAGCTTCTATATGAAGCTTTGATGCACCTGGTTTGGAGAGAATTCCCATCCTGATGTGAGGAGCATCATAGTGAGAGTGCACATCATCTTCAGTCATTGGTGGTTGAGATTGAAACCATGTCTGCAAACCTGTGCCAGACTTCTTTCCCAGAGCTCATCCAGTCTCCTTCTTTCCAAGTGATAGCTGAACTGTTTGACAAGTTCAGAGAACATCTTCGCAGTAAGTGTGGTCCTTTGGCCTGCTTCTAGATGAGTTATGTTGAAATGGTGGAGATTGTGCTGAATTTCGTGAGAGCCTCTCGTGAAGGAGATTGGCACCTGCACCTGGCAGCAATCCAGGCTATGATACCCTGGTGCTTCAGTTATGATAACATTAACTACGCCAGATACCTCTCATGCTACTATGCTGAAATGTCACATCTTCCCTCAGAAAATCCCGATGTCTATGAGTATTTGAAGGCAGGAGGTTTGTCTATACAGCTTGGAACTGAAAATACATTTGGAAAGGTTCCAGTTGACCATGCTGTGGAGGGGACGATAAACAGAGATACTCAGACAGCTGGCGGTACAAAAGGCTTCAGTCTAAAGCCAGAAGCAGTTAACCGTTACTACTTGACTGCAGAGTATCGTAGCTCATATCTTAGAACCCTGAAATATGCATTGGACATGGATCAACCAAACAGTATGCACAAAGATCTTCAAAAAACAAGAATCCTCAAAGATGATGAAGATGTCAAGAGGTTGATGGAGATTCTGGACAATAGCTGGATCAATCCTGTCAGTACTGAACAAATGGATCTTGTTTGCTTGTCAAGTGGATGTGTGGCTCCAAAAGATATTGCAACAGACCTTCTCGAAGCAAGACAAATAGGACAAAGAGCATATCAAAATTTCAGAGAGGAAAGGCTACAAAGCAGTCCACCAGTCAAGATATTCCACGACCCTCTGCCCAAACTGAACCTGAAGACATTTGCCAACTTGAACATGAAAAAGAAGACAAATAGCAACACTCCAAAGGAAGTAATCATGAAAGCTGACCGAAATCTATTTGCTCACATGGTACTCATTGCTCAGAGCAGAAGTTTGAATCTGCAGGAGGTTTTTCAGTACCCACTAGGCCCTCTTCCATGGTCCCTAGCAACAGCAGATGGTAGCCTCAGGAAGACAAATAAAGCTGCACTGGCCAAAGAGCTACAGAAGAATGTCTGTCCAGCGGAATGTGTGCCAGGGAAAGCTGCTTGTCTTATTGATGGCATGGCCCTGATCCAGAAAATAAGAGGCACCCGTAAAACCTTTGCTGAAGTTGCTGACCATGCTCTTTCCATTGTAACTGCAGGTGGTGATTCTCCACGCATTGACGTTGTATTCGATGTGTGCCAAGAAAATTCCATCAAAGCTGCTGAGAGAGTTCAGCGAGGTGAGTCTGAATCTACCCAGTTCAAGAGCATCTCACCTGGCCATACCATCAAACAATGGAGAAAGTTCCTTGCCAGTTCCAGAAACAAGGAAAACCTAATCAAGGTCATCACAGATGAGTGGAAACATCCAAGACACCAGAGACGGTTTGTTGGCAAAGTCATATATGTCACCTGTGGGGAAACCTGTTATCGACTGACTGAGCATGGTTCCATGGTAGTGGTTGGATTAAAGTCCACTCAAGAAGAAGCAGACACACGACTTCTTCTTCATGCTGCCCATGCAGCCTCACAAGGCTATACAGCAATGAAGGTTGTATCAGATGACACAGACGTTCTAATGCTATATGTGGCCTTCTCTAGTGATATCCCAAGCAGCATCTATATAAAAAGTGGTACCAAAAACAGAGTAAAGTACATAGATGTTACCAAAGTTGCAGCCACACTTGGACCAGACAACACAAAAGCACTTCTGGGTCTTCATGTCATGACGGGGTGCGACACTGTGAATGCCTTTGCAGGAAAGGGGAAGGTCTCTGCTTTGAAACTAATGAAAGGTAACACAGAACACCGAGAGGCCCTACAGAGGGTTGGAGAGGGCTGGAACCTAAGTCAGGAGCACTTTCAGAAGTTAGAGGCCTTCACGTGTCACCTGTACAGTATCCAGGGAGCAACTAGAGTGGATGAGCTACGTTACCAAATCTTTTGTGCCAAGAAAGGAGAGGCTGAATCCTGGCAGCTACGACCATGTAAATCCGCTCTGTATCAGCATTGTCAGCGTGCTAACTATCAGGCAAAAGTGTGGAAGCAGTCATTGGAAAGATGCCCAACCATTCCTCTCCCAACAGGAAGAGGCTGGTATACAGAGAATGTGGATAACCATGAGCAACTCATGATTGATTGGTCTGATGTTCCTGCTGCCCCTGATGCTATTCTGGAACTACTCTCCTGCAAATGCTCACGCTCATGCAAGAATCCAACATGTCCATGTCTTGCGAATGGATTGCCTTGTACAGAACTCTGCAAGCTACAAACATGTAGCAACCAAACACAAGTTGAAATTATGAATGACAACACTGAGGATAGCGATGATGAAGCACATGACGAATGGGTGTAATATTTTCAGTATTTCTTTTTAGTTTTTACCTACATTCACTAGAATGAACACAAACAACAAGCAGATTACATACTTTTCAGATTATTTCAATGAAGTCTTTGCTTTGTCAAGTGCCAAATAGCCGGGTGTGGCTTGGCGCTATAGGTATATCCATTGTAATAATAATTTGCTTAGTCTAAATGTTTAGTCTTCTATTCTTTCACTTATGAACCTTATGGACGGTCTAGGGAGATATGTGTGACTGTATATTGTAAAGTAGGCAGCCATTTTGACTGATTATTATTTTCATATGTATTCAAACTGATAATTGTATAATTTTTGTTTTATGGTGATAGTTTGATGTATATTTCATACACAAGGTATTTACAGTTCTCATACCAGAAGCAGTTTTGTTACACAAGTTTGTTTTATAGATAAATGTGTTATATATTATGTTATATATTGTAATATAGATAAATGTGACTGAATACTTTCAGTATTAAAGGTTTTAAGGATTATTTTATAACTCTACTGATCATTATTTACCATACACCCACACCGCCTCGGAAAAGATTGATTATCGGTACCATTGAAAAGTGGCTCTTTATGAATAAAAAGCTACTGCTTTCGAAGTGCTATCATACAAAAATGAAAAGTAGAGACATATTGCTATTTTAAAATGCACGACAGAAATTGCCCCGCCAGATGGTACCGATTGTCAAATTTCTGGGACCAGGCTTAAGGCCTAATATATATATTATATAAAGATATATATTTATATATATTATATTTATATTATATATATAGTATATATATTATATATATAATATATACATAATATTGATCTATTATATATATTATATATATCTATATATTATATAATTATAATTATATATATAATGTATATATTATATATTATATTATATATATAATGAATATACTATTATATATATTATATATAAATATTATATATATTATATATTATATATAAATATTATATATATTATATATAATATATAATAGATATTATATATTATATATTATATCCATCTATCTATCTATCTATCTATCTTTTATATATATAATATATATGTATATATTATACATTATATATTATGTATTATACACATATCTATCTATCTATCTATCAATCTATATATATATATATATATATATATATATATATATATATATATATATATATATATATAGATTATATATAATATATAAAATATATATATATATATATATATATATATATATATATATATATATATATATATATATATATATATATATATATATATATATTGCCAGACGCCTCAATCCCGTTTGGGGTGGCCACAAACAAATCCCCTCCAAGTCGCCCTGTCCCCCGCCATTTCACTGCCCTGCTCCCAACTCACACCCCCCTCTCTCATATGCCTTTCCACCCCATCCCTCCATCTCATACTCGGCCTCCCCCTCCCTCTTCCCCCCTCCACCTCAATCACATACACTCTCTTCGTCAGTCTTTCACCCTCCATCCTCTCCACATGGCCAAACCACCTCAGTGTGTTCCTCATAACGCTTCCTATCACATCCACATCCACACCACAACGCTCCTTTATATCCTCATTATATCCACCACCCTACCTTGTACCTCTTTTATTACCCCATCCATGCACAGATTGAACAACCATGGAGACATGACACATCCCTGTTTCAACCCAACTTTCAAAGAGAAAAATTCACTTAGTTCACCATCCACACGCACTGCAGCCTTCGCACCATCGTACATACTCTTCACAGCATTCAACAACTTCCCATCTACTCCATATATTCTTAACACTTTCCACAATCCTTGTCTATCCAACCTGTCATATGCTTTCTCCAAATCCATGAAAGCCGCATACAACTTCTTTCCCTTCTCTAGAAACTTTTTCACTAAAGATCTAAGAATGAATATCTGATCTACACAACCTCTTCCCTTCCTAAAGCCTCCCTGTTCTTCTCCAACTAATTTCTCTGTTCTTTCTCTAACTCTGACAATAAGTATCCTACCATACACTTTTCCTATTATACTAAGAAGACAAATGCCCCTATGATTACCACACACTTCTTTTTCCCCTTTTCCTTTGTACAAGGGAATAATTATACCTGACTTCCAATCCTCCGGGACTCTACCTTCCTCCCAGGCCAATCTGCACATCTTCCACATCCATTCTACTACTATCTCTCCCCCATGCTTCAGCATTTCACCACACACTCCATCAATTCCTGGGGCTTTCCCCGATTTAACTTTCTTCATTGCTTCCACAACTTCTATCCTACTGATTTCTTCCTGTCTTCTCACCTCCCTCCTTCTCCCAACCTTTCCCCAGCCACTTATACTCGCATTACTTCCATCCTCTACGTTCAACAATTCCTTAAAGTGTTCTCTCCATCTGTTCACTTTATCTCCCTTCTCCACTAGTAATCTACCATTTTTATCTTTCACTCCCCTGCTAACTTTACTTCCACCCTGTCTTACTCTTTTCACTTCTCTCCAGAACATTTTCTTACAGTCCCTCCACTTTACACTCAAATTCCTTTCAAATTCCTCATCCACTCTCTTCTTACTCTCTCTTACTAATCTTTTCACCTCTCTCTTTCTTTCCACATATAACTCTCTCTTCCGCCTCTCAACTTCTTCCACGCCCCTATTTCTCATCCATTCATTGCATGCTTTCTTCTTTTGTGCCACAGCCTGTTTCACCTCTTCAGTCCACCACGCTGTTCCTTGCACCCCCCTCCGTCTTCTCTTTCTTCCACACACCACATCACATGCTGCACATATTTCTTCTGTAAATATCTTACACACACCTTCCACGTCTCCCATCTGCTGCAATTCATATTTGCCCAATCGTTCCTCCACTTCTCTCTTATAGTCTGCCTTTTTCTCATCCTCTTGTAACATTTCCACTCTCCTTGCAACTACTCCTTCCTCTCGTCTTTCCCTTCTTCTATTCCTCCATCTTACTTGCATTCTAATTCTGGCCACCACCAAGTAGTGGTCAGAAAGTCCACTCCCCCAGCCTCTATACACTCTTGCATCCTTTACACATCTTCGCATCCTTTCATCCACACACACATAATCAATCATTGCCTTCCTTTCATTCAGTTCACCACCCACCCTTCTCATCACTCGCATATATATATATATATATATATATATATATATATATATATATATATATATATATATATATATATATATATATATATATATATACTCTATATATATGTTTCTATACACTGTATATATATAGGGTTGTATATACTGTATGTGTCAATGTATACACGTATACATTGACACATATACAGTTAATATATACATTGACAAATATACTGTACATATATTTATATTTGCCTTAATGACCAGGGACTTCGGCCCCAATGGTCGATAGGCGAAAAAAAAAAATAGTTTGGGGAGTCTCAATCCACATGGCAACGAGGTTTCTCTTCTCCCGAGGTGTAAGGGGCTTGGACGGGAGACTACTGTGCTTTTGTTAAGTTTTATTGTTCTTTTTGTCTTAATGTGGGTGAGGGGTAACATTATGAATGTTTTTGTGTGCAGAGTTCCATGTTTTGTTTGTATATTTACTTGGGACGTTAATATAATAAGAAGCTCGTTACTTCTAGGTTTCAGTTTCCTCATGGTTAATGTCTTAAGACGTACTTTCTTGCCACAGTTAAGTAGCGTACCCTAGACTCCTTTCATTGTGATCCTGTTGACTTGTTATTTTTGGAAACTGTGGTTGAAGGGGACATTATATGGGGGCCTGTCCGAGAGCTGCAAACACCGCATTTCGGTGTTCTTTTTCACCTGCTTAACCGATATATTTACCTCGCTTTAAAGTAGTTTTGGAAAGTAAGTTCTTAAATGTAGTTTGTCACCAGTCATTTCTCGAACATAAGGACTGTTATATCTGACCAATATAGGGTTCTTAAACTTTCCAATTACTGTAACTCTAGCACTGCCGTACTTTTGTTGGTCCTGTACATGTTTCACCTTGGTAAGAGAGACAGACTCCCACATTCGTCGTACAGACACTCATCACTTATTATCTGATGATACAGCGAACTCTTTTCATCCACTAGTTACCCACTCTACTGTAGCACTGGCCAGCTAAAGCTTTAATAAGGTACTGTTTGGGGTATCTGTGCATATGTGTGGAAAAAATTGCAGTACCTTAAAATACATCTGGCTTGCTACAACTAGAAGTCGCAGCAGCGATTTTGTTCTGGCTTGCTAGCTTGGGAAGAAAGCTCGAATAAAGCCAACTTTAGCATAGAGTAACACGGCATTTAAGAAGGCGGGTTGTCAATTTCGGTTAAGGAGATTGGAACCTTCCTCAGCTAGCCAATCATGTCTGACTTTGACCCTGTTGTGTTTGTTGGAAATCCTTCAGTGGAAGAAATTAGGGTTACTAATGTCTGTAAAGATGACCTTAAAAATATAGGTAGGAGTTATAGCATCCCATTTGCCTCTAACACAAACAAGGTCCAGTTAGAGGCTCTTATATTAGCACATTTGGATGGCGATACTGCTTCCCACTTGAACCCAGATGTGTCAAACCCTCAACAGTTATTGGAGATTGAGAAAGTAAAGTTTGAAGCCCTTAAACTGAAACTTCAGTTTGAATTAGCAGAACGTAAATCGACAAAGCTGAAGATCCAGCAACAGGAGAGAGACAGACAAGAGCGTGAGGCAGAGCGAATCAGAGAAGAAAGACTCCTGGAAAAACAGCGTGAAGCAGAAAGGGAGAAAAGAGAAGCCGAGCGTGAAGCAGAAAGGGAGAAAAGAGAAGCCAAGCGTGAAGCAGAAAGGGAGAAAAGAGAAGTAGGAGCGAGAACGACAGAGACAACATGAGCTTCACCTCCTGCAGTATCAACACCACTCCCCTACCAGTGAAGGTACTGTGAAATTTGACGCAGCTAAGAACAGAAAGCTAATCCCTGCATTTTCGGAGATAACCCCGAAGCCTTCTTTAGAGAATTCGAAAGTACTGCCTAGCACTTTAACTGGCCTAAGGAACACTGGGTATGGTTAGTAAAACCTAAGTTAGTTGGGAAGGCAATCACTGTGTGCAATGGGTTAGTGAATAACACTAGCTATGACAATGTGAAAGAAACCATGCTCGCAGCCTACCCGGTATCCACCGACAGGCATTTAGGAACTTGAGTAAATTAACCAGCCAGACCTACACAGAGTTTGCATGACATACTAAGGTAATTTCAAAGATTATTAAAATCAGCAGCAATTGACAGTTTTGATAAGCTTGTAAATTTGATGGTCCTTGAGGAATTTAAAAGGAAGGTTCCATTTTCCATCATGACACATATCACTGACAGGGAGGAAACTGACTTAATGAAGGCAACAAAAATCGTTGACGTCTCCCTGATCCATCGCCCTTATGCAGGGGGACAAAAAGAAACCTCAAAATACTGTTTGGTCAGATGCAGGTCCTAAATCAGAAAGCATTGATAAGGCTGCTGGGCAGGGTCAAACTGGTACCAAAATTACTGTTATGCAAAGTCTGTAAGAAGACTGACCATGTTATCAAAGAGTGTCCTGATCCTAGGCGTAGAGTATCAAAAGAGGCACGGAATCCAATTTTCACTTAACCTGTAGCTACCACTAACACAATTCTGGACACCTCCGTTTCAGATCTGTTTAAACCTTACAAATTCATTGATAAAGTATCACTTGGCCCTGGAATGGAGGAGTATCCAGTGCAAATCATCAGGGATACAGCCAGCCCAGTTATTGATCATAAAAACTGCTCCTCCTAACATTGACTATAACCTCACTGGTGAAAAAGTTCATCTGCAATTACCTCAGGCAAGTACTTCAGTGCGCCTAGCTAGGATCCAACTCAACTGTGATGTGGTAAAAGGTCCTGTGACAGTAGGGGTAGTAGACTCTCCCCTGCCTATTCCTAATGCTATCTTCCTCTTGGGCAATGATTTAGCTGGTAGAATTGTTGTTCCAGTTTTAGCTGTACGGGACTCACTGCTGTCATACAAGCCCACACAAGACTTAGAGAAGGACCAGCCTACACTATTTCCAGTTTGTGCTGTCACCCGTGCACAGGCTCGCCGTGCTCCAAAGTCGGAAGACAGAATCCCACAACTACTACCTACTACTACAGTGCAGGGAGGTGTAGCTGCCTCGCAGCAGGGTGGTTCTATGCTGAGCAACCTAAACTCTGAGCAAAAGCTAGAGGAGGTACAGAAATCTGATCCCACCTTTAAAAAGTTGCCTGAAAAGGCATGACCTAAAGATGACATCCTAAATACTCCTGCTTATTACTCTCAGGGAAATATTTTGATAAGATTTTATAGGCCAGCTAAACTCTCTGATGAGGATACGTGGGCTGAATCACATCAGCTTGGTGTACCTCAAAGTATTAGGAGACCAATCATAGAAGTAGCAATTGAAGGCTTTGGTGGTCATGTGGGCATTAAAAAGACATATCTTAAGTTGCTTAATGAATTTTATTGGCAAGGAATGAAAAAACATGTAACAACCTTTATTAATTCTTGCCAGACATGTCAGGTAGTAGGAAAACCCAACAAGACCATTCCCCCACATCCATTGCATCCAACTCAAATTCCCTCTGAACCTTTTTAGAAAATAATCAAAGATATAGTAGGTCCTCTGCTAAAACTAAGAAAGGTCACCGGTACATCCTTACAGTCCTATGTCCTACCTCCCGATATCCTGAAGCCTTTCCCTTTAAGAATATTTCTGCAAAAACTATTGCCAATAATTAAATCCATATGTTTACTACCTTTGGCATTCCCAGAGAGGTGCAGAGCGACAGAGGTTCTAACTTTACCAGTGGCCTCTTTCGTCAGGTTTTGAATGAACTTGGTGTCCAGCAAACACTGTCCACGGCTTACCATCCACAGTCACAGGGTGCACTAGAGAGAAGTCACCAAACTCTCAAGGTCATGCTTCGCAAATATTGTCATGAGAAGCACCAAGATTGGGATGCAGGTTTGCCCTTTTTGTCGTTTGCTATACGAGAAGCCGCTCAGGAATCAATTGGCTGCTCTCCATTTGAGTTGGTTTTCGGTAGGAAAGTGAGAGGACCACTTGAAATAATTAAGGATAAGTTGACCAGTCCAGACCCACCACAACTCCTTTCTGTAACAGCATACCTTGACCAGCTTAAAGACACTTTTGGGAAGGTATGTCAGTTTGCCAGAAGACATTTAAGTTCTGCTCAAGAGACTATGACCCCCCCCCCCCTGTTTCCTTGCTCGTTGACATCGTGGGGGGCTTCAGAGACGTCGATTGGGACTTGATGTGTAGGAAAGCTGTAGCAGGGTACCTGAATGCACTCCTGTTGCATTCATGCCTCCACTCTGCTCTTCCTTCTCCCCTCTCCTTGAGTCCCTGTCACTGTCCCAACTAATTTTGCAAGGCTCTTTTCTTGTACTATTGCTTCTTCTTTCTTTTTCTTCTATCCATGCTATCCTATCTTTGGCATTAAATAGTGTGGAAATTTCCACATTCATCAAAATTCTCATCTGTGACCTTGAGTAAGTTGCAACAGGAAGGATATGGGTATGCCCATGGGCTATTGGTCTGGCCAATTGTAGAGATCTTGGTGGTTTGGCACCACCCCAGTATGTGGACCTTTACAGAGATAGACCTCTGTAGAGGCAGAACTGCTGCTAAGCAGCAGCTTTTGGTTCCGGTGGTGCTGTTGCTTGGCGGTAGGACTCTCGGCCAATAGCCAGTGGTCCAGCATTGTGCTGTAGGACTTGGTCCCCCTGCACAGTGTTGCTATCCCTTCTAGGGTAGGGTAGGGAGTGAATACTGGGAGCCTGACCTCTACTTGGGTCGTTGGTCGGGCCTCTAGACTCCGCGTTCTGCCCAAATAGTCCTTTCTTTTTCAACAGTCACTATGAGCTTTTTCCTTTCCTTAGTTAAAATTCATGGATATTGATATAGGTTCCCCCTCCCACGGTTCTGCAGATTGATTGACCCCAGCGACAACCCCAGCCATTCTCCCTGGACTTTCTCCTGGTCAGGCGGATTCCCTCTCCCCTTCTTTTCTGCCACATTCCTTCTCTTCCTGTTCTCCTCCTACTTCGTATTCTTCCTCCTCTCCTCATATAGTTACATCACCATCTACTTTACCCCAACCTGCCTCTCTCCCTGATGTCCCTATGTCTCCAGTTCCCTCTTCCTCACCCACCCTCATCGTCACGCTAAAACCTTTCCAGGTCCCATATGGCATCACAGGGCCTTCTACCTCCTCTACCAACACGTCCCTGGGCTCCTCTACTTCATTTGCAACCCAGTCTCCACTCCCTTCCTGTACTTCTCCTCTTTACTCCATTAATTCTTCATCTACCTCTATCGCTGCTCCTACCTCCCCTCTCCCCATCTCCTCCCACCCCCACTCTTCTATCTTCTCTATCGCTCCTCTTCCTTCTTTCTCACTGTTTGACCCTGGAACTTGGACTAAGTTCTTCAGTATCCCAGCTGGCTCTCCTCTCTCTTCTGATGACCTCTTTCAATTGCAACTCATCCGTCAGGTTGGTCCCAATGTTCTCTTTCACTCCCGTTTCGATGACTCACGCCTAGTTACCGTACCATTCACTCTGAACAACAAGCTGCAGCCATGTCTAAACTTGTTGACCCATCAGCAGTCCCTATCCCTGTTCAATGTGATAAGCTCCATAACTCACGTACTGGCACGGTTGTCTTACCAACTTCTATTAAACTTGGAAACAGGTTTCTCCTAGAGTGTTCCCCAATAACCTTTGACATACTCACCGAACAGGGTTGTCCAATCCAGACTGTGACATGCTATTCTGTCCCTCTGCGAAGTAACTGCTGATGTTCTACCATTTTAGCCAAGTTTACCTTTGACTCTCGTCCCCTCCCCAACACTGTTATCATTGGAGGTACACGACTTCCAGTAAGGGAGTTTATCCACTCCATCTGTCAGTGTACTTTGTGTTGGAGATTCGGCTGTCCCACAAAGTATTGCCATTCCTCTCAACGTTGTCCTCTTTGCACACAACAAGGTCACTCCCAACCTGAATGCACTGCTGTTGTCTATTGCTGGCCAAATTCTCGTGAAACACATGCTGCCTTTCATCACAACTGTCCGACCTAAATTTTTGAATCAGAAGTTGCTAGAGTTCGTTACTATGAGGGGCTGTCTCTTCGTGAGGCACGTACTTGTGTTCGTCGTCGGGGTTTTCAAAGTACCGCCTCTTATTCCAGCTGCTTCACTCCTTTCTTTCACAACCTTCTTCCTCGCTTCCGTCTGTATCTACTTCCCCTTCTGTTCCTGTTGTTCCATCTGCTTCTAACACAAGTGTTATTTCTTCTTACCCTTCTGCACCTGTCTCTGTATCTGTTATCCCCTCTTCTCTTTCCACTTCTCGTCTTTCCACCTCTCACTCTGTCCCTACCCCAGTGACTGTTGTCCCCACTTCCATTCCCCCCAATACTCCTATTTCCACCTCCCCCTCCTCTCTACCTAAACCTCCTCTAGTTCAGCCCTCTCCTTACAGACTGCTCTTGCTCCTGTCTCTAATTCTTTCTCTGTTTTAGACTCCTCTATACCCTTACCTCCTCTCCATCTCCCTCCTTATCTGTTCCTTCTTCTCGTCCTTCCCCCCATTTCCAACCTCATCCTTCCTCACACTCCTCCAGTTCTATGCCTCATACCAGCCGTCTGGCGCCTCTGGCCCACCGTAATATGCGACCCCCTTCCTCCTCTAGTGGTAAGTGCAGACTGCCCATTGCATTGGACTCTAAAGGCCTCTTCTGCCCATCTTCCAGCTTCTCCGGATCGTAATGTCCGTGCGACGAATACCCGCCCTGCCAAATCGATACACTCTACCTTGTAGAAACCCACATCTGCGCAGTCTCCTCAGTCACGTCCCCCCGCTCCACTGCTGGCTACTTGTGACACAAAACCCTCTGGCGATGATGGCAGTGAAACCATCCCCAAGATTATGGATTATATTTTAACCTCCACACCAAACCCAGTAGACAATGCTATACCCTCTCCTTCCACCCTCTCTGTTGAAATTCACCCTATGCCGCCTGATCTCCCTCCCACTCCTCTCCCTCCTTCATCTTCCCCTCCTTCACCTTCTGTCCCCTCCTCCCTCCTTTTCCACTTCTTCCAGTACTCCTTCCCCTCTATCTCTTTCTGTGCCTCCAGGCTATGGTGACCGTCCCGCTCGTCCACCAATCCCTCCTTCTTCCCCTATTCCTACTATTGTATTGACAAGGTAATATGTTACTATTCTATATATATTTTACTTCCTGTGTACTATATTTTACTTCCTGTGTATTATATTTTATTTCCTGTGTATTATATTTTACTTCATATGTATTATATTCTACTTCCTGTGTATTATATTTTATCTTTAGTATTAATTTCCTTGTATCTTTCCCAGATTGTATTATTCTGTTAGATTTTACTTTTATTTGGTGTTTTAATGTTTTAATATGTCTGTTTTACAATGGAACATATGTAGTTTTACGGCCCATCGCAATGACCGTTATCTTCTTTCAGTTCATTGTCCGTCCTTAGTTTGTTTACAAGAACACCGTTTGTCTTCCCCTCGAGTACTTATCCCCGGCTATTGTTTCTTGTTCTGTCCTGCTACTCTTTCTGTTTCAGCTATCCTAGTCCACCATACATTTCCTCTTGAACGTCTGTCATTAACACCACTGTTCAATACTATTTTAGTCGTGTTTTTCTCGACCGTTGGATTATGGTGGTTTCTATTTCTCTCCCTCCCTACCTATTGATATCTCTGCCGTATCTCTTTTATTATCCCAGTTACCCACCCCAGTTTTATTGTTGGGAGATTTTAACTGTCGTCATGCTTTATGGGGCGATGCTGTTACTAATTCGCATGGCCGCCACCTTGAGTCTTTTATTTTTAATGATGATTAATCCCTATTGAATACAGGAACTTCAATGCATTTTGACGCTAAAACTCGTACTTTCTCCTGTCTGGATCTCTCCTTGTGTTCCCCTTCTCTTTCTTTAGATTTCCATTGGTCTGTTCTTTCAGACGTTGTTTATAGTGATTACTTTCCTGTCAAACTTGCTCTTACTACATATTGTCCCATTCTCAGACCCCCTTGATGGAGTTTTCCGAAAGCTGACTGGCCATCACTTACTTCTTTAACTGTTCCTTCTGTTCCTCCTTCTTCCTTCTCTACTGTTTTAAATATGCTCACCTATTTTAATGTGTTAGTTCTGAGTGCAGCTTTGACTGCGATTCCTTGGTCGTCCTGTCCTTTTACTTCGAAGTGTGTGCCTTGATGGAATTCGGATTGTACTGTGGCACTCTGTGTTAAACGCAAACTCAACATTCCAGATGAACAGAGTGCATTTCTACTGTTTAAAGAGGCCCGTGCTCTTCTTCATAGGATTGTTAAACGGGCTAAACGCTGTAGCTGGAGATTATACATTTCCATCATTACTACCAATACATCCATTGCTTCCATCTGGAAGCATATACGCAAAATTGTCGGTAAGCATCTTCCCATGTCTTCCCCTGTCCTCCATTTAGATGGGGAGTCAGTTGCAGATGCTCATCTAGTTGCTGATGGTTTAGGTCTTAATTTTAGTAATGTTAGTAGTGGCCCTCATCTCTCACCTGAATTCCATTCCTTTAAAGCTGCTGCAGAATGAACACCTGTTGTCTTCAAGCTGTTGTCTAGTCAGTCATATAACGCACCATTCACGCTCCATGAACTGACCTCTGCCCTTCGTCTTTGCAAGAACACTTGCGAGGGTCCTGATGGCATAGACTGTATTATGCTCTGTCACTTTTCCTCCCAGACCCTGGCCTTATTATTAGCTATTTATAATCGTATCTTTTCGTAATGCTGTCATTCTCCCATTTCTTAAACTGGAAAGCAAGGCCATGCCCCTCAAGATTATCACCCCATTGCTCATACTAGCTGTCTTTGCAAATTGTTCGAGCGTATGATAAATCATCGTCTTAAGTGGCTCCTAGAATCCAAGCAGCTTTTGTCCTCTTCACAATTTGGTTTTCGAAAAGCTCGCAGCACCTTAACTCCCCACCTAAATCTAGAGACTTATCTGTTCAGTCTTCGCCACTTGACAATCTGTTATCGCAGTGTTCTCTGACCTTGAGAAGGCTTATGACACAGACTGACACTACCATATTTTACGCACAGTCTATTCTTGTGGTACTGATGGTAACCTTAGTGTTTTCCTAAAGAACTTTCTATCAGCCCGTTTCTTTAGAGTCTGTGTTCAGCATACTTATTCAGATCCATTCCCACAATACGAAGGTGTTCCCCAAGGCAGTGTTCTTAGCACTACTGTTTTTTTGTTGGCAATTAATGGGATTGTTTCTTGTCTCCCAGTTGGTGTTCGCTCTTCTTTATATGTAGATAATTATGCAATATATGCTTCAAATTCTGGTATCTCTGCCCTTGGTGATCTTATTCAACGTGCAATTTCTGCTGCCTCAGAATGGGCTACTTCTCATGGCTTTCGGTTCTCTCCTCTTAAGTCTTATGCTATTACTTTTACTCGGTCTCATCTTATTTCTCAACCACCTTTTTTTCTCTGTGGCTCCCCTCTGTCATAGAAAACCTCTACTTCCTTTCTTGGCCTTCTTTTCGGCTCCCATCTTACTTGGAAGGATCTTATTGCCTCCTTGAAAATCTCAGCCTTGCAATGCCTCCGTCTCTTACAAACTTTCTCTCATGTGTCGTGGGGTGCTCATTGGACTACTCTCCTTCGTTTCCATATTGTTCTCGTTCTCCAAACTTGACTATGCTTGCCAAGTTTATTCTTCTGCTTCAGACACCGTCTTCCAACAACTTGATACTGTGCATCATCACGGTTTTGCGTCTGGCTCTTGGCACCTATAAGTTCTCCCCAGCTGAGAGTCTGGATGCTGAATCAGGGGTTCCATCACTCTTCCGCCGTCGTGCTTTACTTTCTCTTCGTGCCTATGCTAAGTTGCACTGTTTTTCTCATACCCCTTCTGTACTTCCTCCCAACCCTGACTTAGACATGTTTTCCACTCCTAGGACCAACCCACCTTTTGCAATTTGAGCTTGTACTCTCCTCTCACACTCCTCCTTTACTGTTAGTAATGTTTTCTCTTTCTGCACACGTCTTTTTCCTCAGTGGCTACTTCCGCGACCCCATGTTTGTCCTTCCATTTTCCCTTATTCCAAATCAAATTCTCCTTCCTTCATTCTCCGTTCCCGGTTTTCTTACCATCTCTCCCACCATTCCTCTGCAGTACCTATATAGACTGATGGTTCAAAAACCTCTGCAGGTGTTGGATTTGCGATTCTCTCTCCCAACACATTTTATCATTTTAGCCTTCCTACTTATGCAAGTGTTCTGACAGCAGAGTTATATGCCCTCTTGTTTGCGTTGCGGTATAATTGTCGTGCCACCTCTCCCTGATTTGTGATATTCTTTGATTCATATAGTGCTCTGTCCCTTCTACAGTCACCTTCTACTTCTCACCCTTTACTCCTTTGTATCTTGGAATGGTTGTTCCATATCTCCTCCCATCATAAAACAGTCCAGTTCTGTTGGGTCCCAATACATGTGGGCATCACAGGCAATGAACGTGCTGATCAGTTAGCTCGCATGGCTGTTACCAGAGATGTCTCTCCTTCCCTCCTCATTCCAGTCTCTGACCTCCTTCCTGTACTATCTTCCATCCTTCAACACTGGTGGTAGTCTTGTTGGGACTCTATCACTAATAATAAACTACGTGTTGTTAAACCTTTCATTTCCCCCTGGTTGACCTCTTGCCACCGTAACAGGAGGTGGGAGACTGCTTTAGCTCGTCTTAGAATTGGTTATACTAGACTTACCCCCTCTTATTTGATGTCTGGCGGTTACCCTCCCCTTTGTACCTGTTGCAGTATCATTCTCTCTGCACGGCATATATTCCTTGATTGTCCTCTTTACACTATGCAGCAACGTGTTGCATTTCCTTTTTTGTCTTGCCTCCAACGTCCCCTCCCCCCTTCTTGCAGACTTTCTCCGAGAAGCACTGTACTTTTCCTTCCATAATATCTTGCCCTTCCTTACCTCTATTGGTCTTCTTTCCGACATCTAATTCCGTTCCTTACTTCAGTAGTCTCATCTGTGACATGATATAATTCTTCCGTTGACCCATTTCTTTCACGATGCCGTAACTGTGCTCCTGGCCCACCCAGCGTACACGACTTGTAGCCGATGATCTGGCTTTGTGCTGGATTTTGGCACTAGGTTCCTATTGTTCTTCATCAAGAGACTATGAAAGCTAAATATGATTTGAAGGCAAAAGTGAGAAAATTCAGAGGGAGATAAAGTGCTAGCCTAATTCCCAGTCCCTGGTTCTCCTTTATCTGCTAAATACCATGGCCCTTATGCAATCAAAAGTAAATTACTTTAACTACATTATAGAAACTCCTGACTGCTGCAAGGCAACACAACTTGTTCACTTTAACTTACTGAAGCCATACATGGACCAGAGCCCTGCGTTTGACCTCTTGAGACTATCCTGTACAGTTATGACAACAGATAGAAATGGTACCGTACGTTGGAGAATGCTGAGCTTGTGAGTGATTGGAGAGGTGACTCCAACTCAGATTTTAAAGAAGTTACCACTCTACCTAAAACATCTAAGCTCCACACAAGTGAATGAGCTCTCCACCGTGCTATCTAACTACCAGGAGGTGTTTGCAGATACACCTGGTCATTGCAGGATAATGTATCATGACGTGGAATTAATACCTGGAACTACTCCTATTCATCAGGCACCATACAGACTCCCTCATCATAAAAGCAGGTGAAGAAAAAAGTGAATTACCTATTGGAAAACGGGTTAGCAGTCGCCAGCAGTTCACCCTGGGGTTCTCCCTGCCTCTTGGTACCCAAAGAGGATGGAACACTACGCCTTTGCACCGACTACCGAAAAGTCAACAAAGTGACCATGCCTGATGCATATCCTCTTCCTCGAATTGATGACCTTATTGATTCAATGGGCCAGTCAAAGTACATTTCTAAAATAGATCTACTCAAGGGTTACTATTAAATATCTTTAACTGACAAGGCTCAATTAATATCTGCTTTTGTTACCCAATTTGGACTCTATCAATAGTTGGTTATGTCTTTTGGGATGCGTAATAGCCCTGCTACATTTCAGAGAGTAATGAACCATCTTCTGCTGGACCTTGAGGGAGTTCAAGCATACTTAGACGACATAATTATTTTTGCAGACACTTGGTCTAAGCATCTTGACAGACTCGATGGTGCCCTAAGAATGCTGAGAGAGGCTCATCTGACTGTCAAACTGGTCAAGACTACGTTCTCTGGTGCTGTGATCACCTATCTGGGACATGAAGTTGGGCAGGGATGTGTTCAACCCAAGTCTGCCAATGTGGACGCCATCCTTACCTACCCTGTTCCCTCGACCAGGAAGGCACTGATGCGGTTCCTGGGCATGGCAGGATTCTACCGAAGGTATTGCCCTAACTTCTCAGCTGTTGCTGCTCCACTCACCCGCCTAACCAGTGGAAAGGTGCCCTTCGAGTGGACTGAAGACTGCCAGACTGCTTTCGATCAGTTGAAGAAATTCTTGGCTCATGACCCTGTCTAGGTAGCTCCTGATTTCTGAGTCCCATTCCTTCTGCAGACTGATGCAAGTGATCTTGCCACTGGTTCAGTTCTGCTGCAAGAGAAGGAGGGGATACTCCATCCAATAGCGTACCATCCTGCCAAGACCCAACGTGCCTACAGTTCTGTCGAGAAGGAGCTCCTGGCAATCATCCTAGCAATCAATAAATTTGAGTGTTACCTATATGGAAATCATCCTATACAAGTGTGTACAGACCACAACCCACTGACTTTCCTGTCCCGCAATCAGTTCTCCAATCAACGGTTGTTATGATGGTCTCTCTACCTCCAACCCAGTGACATCCAGATAAAGCACATCAGAGGTTCTGAAAACAAAATTGCAGATGCTCTTTCCAGGACCTGAGCCATATGACCTTTGTTGGGATAAGCCATTTATCTCCAAGACTACTACTTTTAAGAAGCTTAGGCTTCTTCGGAGGGAGTGTCATGCCCTTATCCCTCCTCAGGTTTACCTCGAACTGTATGAACTGTTTCTTTGAACCCCTACATACTTGTATATGTAACGAGACATGAATTGAAGCACCAACCTAGAGGGTCAAGACAAACCGGGCTTCACCAATCTACTATATAAGGGCCGAAGGAACATAGTTTGGGGGGGGACTTTGATGGATGGTCGTGGAGAGCGCAGACGTGTATTCGCTGATCTATCCTGTAGCATTCTAGGGCTGCCTCACTGGCAATAGTTTTGTACATAACGTAAATAAAAGTTAGGTTAGTTAGTGCTAATTTTCCTCCCAGCCCTTTAGAGATATAGTAAATGTCTATATCTGTTTCCTGAGATTGCCTTTCTTACTCACCTCTGGAGTGTACCCCCCACTGATCGCTCTGGGGTGTGAGTGACACACAGGTGCATCCTCCCGAGAGTGGTTTGAGAGGGTAATCTCAGACTAGGTGTGTCTTCCCCAGGTGCTCTGTCCCTTGCTCGTTTTTCTCTTTCTTCCCACTTTCCCCGTGAGGCGGAAGTGGTTACTATGACGTACGCCCCTGCTGCCGCTCCCCCCTTCAGGGGGGGAGGTGGTCCTGACGACTGTAAGAATGACCAAACTGATTACCCCCAGACTGACGGACACCAGACTCGTTCCCCGCTTGACGTACCCATAAACAATGCGACATACGTCACTATCTGTGCTCTAGGTTCCACTCCCCTGTCCAGTCTCAATCCCTTCCTTATCAAGAAGATGATTGACCACTGTGTGGGAGAAGTCGAACAAGTAAAAAAACTTGCTAATGGAGATCTCCTAGTCAAAACTGTTAACTTGGCACAGGTGAAAGATTTGTTGAAACTGCGTAAATTAAACTGTTACGATGACAAAACGAAAATCACAGTCTTGTTGAATTCTTGCAAGGGTGTTGTCACTTGCAGGGATCTCATGGTGATGAGCGAGGATGAAATCGTACAGGAATTGGCGCAGCAAGATGTAATTGAGGCTAAATTCATTACTCGTTACTCGGAAGGCACAAGGACGAAGACAGCAACTATAATCTTGAAGTTTGGCAAAATTTCCCTTCCTAGTTATGTCAAAGTTGGTTATGAAATCATTCACGTTCGCCTGTACATCCCTAACCCTTTGCGTTGCCTGAAATGCCAGTTGTATGGGCATGGTGCAAAGACTTGTTGGGCTTCCCAGCCAGTGTGCGGCAAGTGTGCAAGCCAGGGTCATGATGCGGAACAGTGCACATCCAAGACAGTATGTTGCTTTCACTGCAAGGGTACTCACTCCACTTCCTCTAGGGATTGCCCCAAGTGGAAGGAGAAGGAGGTCTGCACGGTGAAGGCAACTGAGGGTACTTCCTTCAACGAAGCTAGGAAAAAGGTGAAGGAGTTGCATGCAACTCCCACGCCGAATAGGTCCTATGCTTCGGCGGTAATATCCCATCCTGTGATATGCTCTGTCTAGACGCAAACCGACCTGGACACTCACAGTACCTCTCCATCTCGGCCTCCTGTCCACTCCAACTCTCTCACTGACATCCCTAAGGCTTCCACATATTCTCAGGCTGCTGCTGCCTCTCCATCAGTATGGCCTAAACCGAAGTCTGACAAGCCTACTATGAGTAACATGATCACCCTCACGAAACAGGCATGTCCTCATGTTCTTCTGGTTCCTACTCCAGCGAGGGAGAGAAAAGTTACCTCTTCCTCGGGGGAGGCTGGGAGCCTAGTTATTGAAGAAAACATGGAGGTTTCCATCAAAAAGCACCGGGATAGGCCTCCCGGTAGTCGTTCGCTTGCTGGCGGGCAGCAAAAAGAGGTGAAGCATACTGTCCCCCGACGTAAAACTTAAACCACCGCATTCGCTATATTACAGTGGAATTGTAGAGGTATTGGGAATTAATTACAAAATCTATCAATTTTGCTTTCCATACACAGGCCAGACGTTGTTTGTTTACAGGAGACACGCCTGGAGGATCTTCCTGATCCTCCACAGTTCGAACTCTACCACTCGTATAGAAGATATGAAGGTCACGGAGTTGCCATATACACACACAAATCACACCAACAAATGGAAGCGATTCTAAATTCTACTCTGGAAGCGGTCGCATGCAGAGTAAAATTTAATAACAATTATCTGTCTATTTGCTCTCTGTACTGTCCTCCACATGGCCTCATTGATAGTGATGCTTTAAATTCACTATTTGATCATCTTCCTGGCAATAAGTTAGTGTTGGGCGATTTTAACGCCCATCACTATCAGTGGGGTAGCTTGAGGATTGATGGTCGTGGGGAGCAAGTAGCCAACCTAATACTACAGTCCAACCTCTGTCTCCTGAACGATGGTAGAGCGACTCGTGTAGATGATCGTACTGGTAACTTTTTGGCTATTGACTTATCTTTGGCTTCCCCTGGTATACATCAAGATATCTCGTGGGACCCTTATGACGATTCCTTGGGAAGTGATAATTTACCCATATGTCTTTCTTATACACGCGACATCGTTTCGGACTCTCCACCTCCAAAATTTAACTATAAGAAAGCAGATTGGGGATCCTTCTCAAGGATCACCAATTTAGATATATCTGGGGAGACCATAGATGTTAAGGTTGAGAATTTAACCCAATCCATATTACACGCAGCTGAGGCTGCTATTCCCAAGACTTCTACAGTTCATGTGAAGCATAGAGCACATTGGTGGACGCCGCATTGACAACAAGCATTAAGAAAACACAATAGGAGATACAGGATTTTTGATAGTCAGCCCACTGAGGAAAGTTTTATTGCATACAAACAGGCACGGGCTGAGGCAAGGAGAATAACAAGAAGGGCCAAACGTGACTCCTAGCGGTCCTTTGTGTCCACGGTGAATCATACAATACCATTAAGTAAAGTCTGGTCCACTATCAGAATATTAAATAATAAAGGCTCATACTTCCCTGTCACCACCCTACAGGTGAATAACACCATCTATGACGAGCCTGTGGACGTTGCTAACATCCTCGCCAGGAGTTTTTCTCATGGAAGAAGCTCAGCCAATTACGACCCGCGTTTTCAACACCATAAACGCACGGCTGAGCTACAGATAATAGACTTTGCCACAGAAGATGTAGACTCCCCGTACAACCAAGAGTTTATGCTAGATGAACTGCAACTTGCCCTTATATCCTGTAAAGACACCAGTCCTGGACCTGACACCATCACGTACGGTATGATCCAGCATCTTAATCAGGACAGCCTGATTAAGATGTTAGCATTGTACAATGAGATTTGGGCATCCCGAACATTCCCAAACTCATGGCACTTTGTGCATGTCATACCGATACCCAAAGAGGCTGGTCGTCTTATGAATCCCACTTCATTTCGTCCTATTGTGTTGACTTCTTGTCTATGTAAGGTCATGGAATGTATGGTTAATAATAGGCTTCTTTTTGTTTTAGAGTCGAAGAATTTGTTAAATGATCAACAGTGTGGCTTCCTTAAATACAGAAGTTCACTAGATCATTTAATGAATTTGGGGCATTGCATTGCAGAAGCATTTGCCAAGAAAGAATTCATGATAGGGGTGTTCTTGGACATTGATAAGGCCTATGACATGACATGGCGATACGGTATACTAATGAAGCACTATGCTTATGGCTTGAGAGGAAATTTGTCTATTTTTATTTCAAATTTCTTAAGGGACAGGACTTTCTTTGTCAAATTGCCCCGTAACGTAACATCGGATATATTTATCCAGGAAACGGGGGTACCACAGGGAAGTATGCTTAGTCCCACTTTATTTAGCATTATGATCAATGATATTCTGTCATCAGCTCACATCCCCAGGAATCTTAAATACTCGCTCTATGCTGACGATTGTGCAATATGGCACTCTTCCCATAGTGCACAATTTTCAGCTGGGCGGATTCAAGCAGCCCTTGACTCCGTCTACCAATGGGCCTTGCAGTGGGGATTTAAGTTTACTGTCCCTAAGTGTGCCGCTGTAGTTTTTACGATTCTTAACGTACCTAATTTGTGCTTAACATTGGAAAGTCAGGCGGTACCTTTGACAATTCTGTAAAGTTTTTGGGAATACATTTTGATCATCATTTGAACTTCAAAATTCATGTTAATAATTTGCTTGCTTGTTGTGATAAACCAGTAAATGTCCTCAAGTACCTACTGTATACTACATGGGATGCCGACAGAAAATCTTTCTTAATGGTGGATAAGTCCCTTATTCGATCGAAGCTAGACTATGGCTCACAGGTGTATGGCTCGGCATCTGATGCCATGCTGAAAGGATTGGATGTGTTGCAGAATAAATGTTTTTGAATGTGTGTTGGAGCCATCTGATAAACCCGTCTAGCTCGTATGGAAGTGGAAGCGAATGTGCCTCCCCTCCGTATTCGTCGTGACCACCTGGCCGTGTCCTATGGAGTTAGAACATTTAGGAAAAGTAATATCGGCAATGTGGCCTGTACTCCCCTGCGTCAATACCACCACCTTCTGTGGGGGGTGCGTCGGCCACTTGCTGTTCGCCTCCACTTACTGACTCAAGAGCTTGGTGTGGACCTCAGTGACTGTGACAAGTTGGTGTTAAAAAATATAGCGCCTTGGGAGCCACCTGGCTTTACCATTAATGTATCATGGCTCCCAGCACCAAAGGCCAAGGTGCCGGAGGCGGAGGTTCACCACTTGATTCGTAACATCATCGTGTGTCACTTGGGGTCCCATCAATTGTACACCGACAGTTCCAAGTCGAGTGAATGTGTGGGTGCAAGTGTATTGTCGACCGAATGGGCCCTCAAGTATCGGTTGCCGACTCATACATCTGTTTTTACCCCTGAACTTTTTGCTATTGACAAAGCCATAGACCATGCTCTCAGTTCTAGGCATGACTTATTTGTCATATTTTCAGATTTAAAATCAGCCCTTCAGGCAATTGCATCTTGTACTACGGACTCTCACGAGATCCAGGGCCGCATCATTAATAAGTTGCATTCATGCAACAAGTCATTCACTCTGATCTGGGTGCCCGGTCATTGTCGTATCTACGGCAATGAGCAGGCTGACTTACTTGCAAAGTCAGCTGTAGAGCCCAAGGAGACTAGGGACGTCCTCGTGATCTACGAGCGAGTGTCTCTCTCGGAAAGAAAGAAATAAATCTTCTGTGGCAAGGTCAGTGGACCAGATTACATATTCGAACGTGTAAGCCATACCTGGGCGACTGGGACACAGCCAACCGTCGCAGTCGCCTGGAAGAAAAAGTGTTGGCTCGTTTGTGGCTTAATGCCACCATGTTAACGCACATGAAACCTTATAAGGATAGACGATTCCAACCGCACTGTGACTTCTGTGATGCGGTGTTATCTATCAGTCATACCGTCCTCCGCTGTCGGCGATTTATTTGTGAACGTGCTTCACTTATAAGTTACTGCAATGCAGCAAACGTCCCCTTCACCCTTTCCACCATCCTGGGTGATGGGGACATTGTTATGACTGATAAATTGATGGCTTTCTTGAGATAGACCGGACTGATCAGAGTGATGTGACTTTTTTTACTATATGGTTTTGATTTTTATCGATTGTAAATATGCATATATTGTACTATTAGGGTTGACAGTTGACATATTTTAAATAGTTCCTTATTTCTAATATTGATGTCCCCTACATTAAACCCCTTTCCTCGACTGACAGTCACCACCTGATGAGTGCAGGTGTGCAATATAGAAAGGTATTGGGCACTTGCAGTCAATGGTGGTCTGTTGGGCGAGGTTCTTCACTTTTTGTACATATTAGGTAAATACATATATACCATCTTGATAAAGTTGTCCTAATTAGGGCCGACAGCTGACGTATATGGAACTGTTCCTGACTCGTCTGGTTCCCTTTCATATATTGATGTCCCCTATATTAGGTGTGCCTCGACTGACAGTCAGCAGGTGATGAGTGCAGGTATGTAAGGTAGAAAGGCATTACATATCTGCAGTCGATGGTGTTTTGTTAGTCGAGGTTTTTGTACCATTAGTGTAGGTCCAGCTATTTGTCTCTGTAGGATTTAGTATAGGTTAACGATTTGTCTGTCAGGTAATTAGTTTTAGGGTCTCCAGATTAGGTTTATCTTTATAAGTTCTAAAAATATAAAACCAAGAAGAAAATAAAAATAAATAAATAAATAAATAAATAAAATAAAAATTATTTTATATGTACTTGTGCATGAAAGTGTGTCTGTATATATGCATGGAAGTGTGTGTGTGTGTGTGTGTGTGTGTGTGTGTGTGTGTGTGTGTGTGTGTGTGTGTGTGTGTGTATATACATATATATATGTTTGTATATATGTGCATATATGGGAGGACTTTTGATGCATGGTCTTGGGGAGTACGGACATGTTTTGCTGGCTCTCCTGTAGCTTTCAAGGCTGCCTCACAGGCATTAGTTTTGTAAACAGCGTAATAAAAGTTAGGTTAGCTAGTTCTATTATTCCTCCCTGTCCTTAATAGATATAGTAGGTGTCTATTACTGAGATTGCCTTTGCTTACTCACCTCTGGAGTGTACCCCCACTGATCGCTCTAGGGTGTGTTATACACAGGCACGTCCTCCCGAGAGTGGTTTGAGAGGGGAATCTCAGACTAGGTGTCTTCCGTGGGTGCTTTGTCCCTTGCTTGTTTTTCTCTTTCTTCCCACTTCCCCCGTGAGGGGGAAGTGGATACTATGGCGGACGCCCCTGCTGCTTCCCCCCCTGAAAGGGGGGAGGTGGTCCTGACGACTGTAGGAATGACGGGACTAACAGCCCCCAGGCTGACGGACGCCAGACTCGAGCCCCACTTGACGTTCCCGCAGACAATGCGACATACATCACTATCCTTGCTCTCGGTTCAACTCCCCTGTCCAGTCTCAATCCCTTCCTTATCAAGAAGGTTATTGACCACTGTGAGGGAAAAGACGAACGAATAAAAAAAACTTGCTAACGGAGATCTCCTGGTCAAAACTGTTAACTCATCACAAGTGAAAGATTTGCTGAAACTGCATAAATTCTAATGTTACGATGTCGAAACGAAAATCACAGTCTTGTTGAATTCTTGCAAGGGTGTTGTCACTTGCAGGGATCTCATGGTAATGAGCGAGGATGAAATCGTACATGAATTGGCGCAGCAAGATGTAATTGAGGCTAAATTCATTACTCGTTACTCGGAAGGCACAAGGACGAAGACAGCAACTATTATCTTGACGTTTGGCAAAGTTTCTCTTCCTAGTTATGTCAAAGTTGGTTATGAAATCAATCACGTTCGACCGTACATCCCTAACCCTTTGCATTGCATGAAATGCCAGCTGTATGGGCATGGTGCAAAGACTTGTCGGGCTTCCCAGCCAGTGTGCAGCAAGTGTGCAAGCCAGGGTCTTGATGCGGAACATTGCACATCCGAGACAGTATGTTGCTTTCACTGTAAGGGTACTCACTCCACTTTCTCTAGGGATTGTCCCAAGTTGAAGGAGGAGAAGGAGGTCTGCACGGTGAAGGCAACTGAGGGTATTTCCTTCTATGAAGCTAGGAAAAAGGTGAAGGAGTTGCACGCAACTCCCAAGCCGAATAGGTCCTATGCTTCAGCAGTAATGTCCCGTCCTGTGATGTGCTCTGTCGAGACGCAAACTGACCTTGTCCTTCTCCCTCCTGCCAATCACAGTACCTCTCCATCTCGGCCTCCTGTCCACTCCAACTCTCTCACTGACATCCCAAAGGCTTCCACATATTCTCAGGCTGCTGCTGCCACTCCATCAATACGGCCTAAACCGAAGTCTGACGAGCCAACTAAGAGTAACATGACCACCCTCACGAATCAGTCACGTCCTCATGTTCTTCCGGTTCCTACTCCAATGAGGGAGAGAAAGGTTAGCTCTTCCTTGGGGGAGGCTGGGAGCCTAGTTATTGAAGAAAGTATGGAGGTTTCCGTCAACAAGTACTGGGATAGGTCCCCTGGTAGTCGCTCGCCTGCTGGCGGGCGGCAAAAAAAGACTAAGCATACTGTCCCCCAACGTAAATCCTAAACCGTCACTTTCATAATATTACAGTGGAATTGTTGAGGTGTTGGAAATAAATTACAAAATATAGCAATCTTGCTGTCAATACACAGGCCAGACGTTGTTTATTTACAGGAGACACGCCTGGAGGATCATCCTGATCCTCCACAGTTCAAACACTACCACTCGTATAGAAGATATGAAGGTCACGGAGTTGCCATATACTCACACAAATCACACCCACAAACGGAAGTGATTCTAAATTCTACTCTGGAAGCTGTCGCGTGCAGAGTAAAATTTAGTAACACGTACTGTCTATTTGCTCTCTGTACTGTCCTCCACATGGCCCCATTGATAGTGATGCTTTAAATTCGCTATTTGAACATCTTCCTGGCAGTAAGTTAGTGTTGGTCGATTTTAACACCCATCACTATCAATGGGGTAGTTTGAGGATCGATGATCGTGGGGATCAAGTAGCCAACCTAATACTACAGTCCAACCTCTGTCTTCTGAACGATGGTAGAGCGATTCGTGTAGATGATCGTACTGGTAACTTTTCGGCCACTGACTTAACTCTGGGCTTCCTTGGTATACATCAAGATTTCTCATGGGACCCTTATGACGACTCCTTGGGAAGTGATAATTTACCCATCTGTCTTTCTTATACACGCGACATTGTTTTGGACCCTCCACCTCCAAAATTTAACTATAAGAAAGCAGACTGGGGATCCTTCTCAAGGATCGCCAATTTAGATATATCTGGGGAGACCATAGATGTTAAGGTCGAAAATGTAACTACTTCCATATTACACGCAGCTGAGGCTGCTATTCCCAAGACTTCCATAGTTCATGCAAAGCATAGAGCACAGTGGTGGATGCCGCATTGCCAACAAGTATTAAGGAAACGCAATAGGAGATACAGGATTTTTGATACGCAGCCCACTGAGGAAAGTTTTATTGCATACAAACAGGCACGGGCTGAGGCAAGGAGAATAATAAGAAGGGCCAAACATGACTCCTGGCGGTCCTTTGTGTCCACGGTGACTCGTACAACACCATTAAGTAAAGTCTCGTCCACCATAAGAATATTAAATAATAAAGGCCCATACTTCCCTGTGACCACCCTGCAGGTGAATAACAACATCTATGACGAGCCCGTGGACGTTGCTAACATCCTCGACAGGAGTTTTTCTCATGTAAGTAGCTTAGCCAATTGCGACCCGCGTTCTCAACATCGTAAACGCACAGCTGAGCTACAGACCATAGACTTTGCCACAGAAGACGTAGACTCCCCGTACAACCAAGAGTTTACGCTAGATGAACTGCAACTTGCCCTTAAATCCTGTTAAGACACCAGCTCTGGACCTGACACCATCACGTACGGTATGATCCAGCATCTTAATCAGGACAGCCAGATTAAGATGTTAGCATTGTACAATGAGATTCGGGCATCTCGAACATTCCCAAACTCATGGCACTTTGCGCACGTCATACTGATATGCAAAGAGGCTGGTTGTCTTATGAATCCCACTTCATTTCGTCCTATTATGTTGACTTCTTGTCTATGTAAGGTCATGGAACGTATGGTTAATAATAGGCTTGTTTTTGCTTTAGAGTCAAAGAATTTGTTAAATGATCAACTGTTTGGTTTCCGTAAATACAGAAGTTCACTAGATCATTTAATGAATTTGGAGCATTGTATTGCAGAGGCGTTTGCCAATAAAGAATTCATGATAGGGGTGTTCTTAGACATCCATAAAACCTATGACATGATATGGCAACACGGTATATTAATGAAGCTCTATGTTTTTGGTTTAAGAGGAAATTTGCCTATTTTTATTTCAAATTTCTTAAGGGACAGGACTTTCTCCAACAAATTGCCCCGTAATGTAACATCGGATATATTTATCCAGGAAAACAGGGTGCCGCAGGGAATTGTGCTTAGTCCCACTTTATTTAGTATTATGTTCAATGATATTCTATCATCAGCTCCCATCCCAAGGAACCTTGAATACATGCTCTATGCTGATGATTGTGCAATATGGCACTCTTCCCATAATGCACAATTTTCAGCTGGGCGGATTCAAGCAGCCCTTGACTCCGTACACCAATGGGCCTTGCAGTGGGGATTTAAGTTTTCCGTCCCTAAGTGTACCGCTGTAGTCTTCACTAATCGTAAATTACCTAATTTTTGCTTAACTTTGGATAACCAGGCAGTACCTTTCGAAAATTCTGTAAAGTTTTTCTGAATACATTTTGATCGTCGTTTGAACTTCAAAATTCATGTTAATAATTTGATTGCTCGTTGTGAAATCAGTAAATGTCCTCAAGTACCTAGTGGGTACTACATGGGGTGCCAACAGAAAATCTTTGTTAATGATGTATAAGTCTCTTATTCAATCGAAGTTAGACTATGGCTCACAGGTGTATGGCTCGGCATCTGACATCACGCTGAAAGGATTGGATGTGTTGCAGAATAAATGTTTGCGAATGTGTCTTGGAGCCGTCCAGTGTAACAGTGTAGCTTGTATGGAAGTGGAGGCGAATGTGCCTCCCCTCTGTATTCGCCATGACCACCTGGCTTGGTCCTATGGAGTTAGAACATTTAGGAAAAGTAATATCGGCAATGTGGCCTGTACTCCCCTGCTTCACTACCACCACCTTCTGCGGGGTGTGTGTCGGCCACTTGCCGTTCACCTCCTCTTACTAACTCAGGAGCTTGGTGTGGACCTCAGTGACTGTGACAAGTTGGTGTTTAAAAATATGGCGTCTTTGGAGCCACCCAGCTTTACTGTTGATGTATCATGGCTCCCAGCACCAAAGGCCAAGGCGCCAAAGGCGGAGGTCCACCACTTGTTTCGTAACATCATCATTCGTCACTTGGGATCCCACCAATTGTACACCGACGGCTCCAAGTCTGAATGTGTGGGTGCTAGTGTACGGTCGACTGAATGTGCCCTCAGGTAACGGTTGCTGACTCATACGTCTGTGTTTACCCCCGAACTTTTTGCTATTGACAATGCCATAGACTATGCTCTAAATTCTCAGCATGACTCATTTGTCATTTTCAGACTCGAAGTCAACCCTTCAGGCAATCGCATCTTGCACTACAGACTCGAACGAGATCCTGGGCCTCATTGTTAATAAGTTGCATTCATGCAACAAGTCATTCATGCTGATCTGGGTGCCTGGTCATTGTCGCATCTACGACAATGAGCAGGCTGCCTTACTTGCAAAGTCTGCTGTAGAGCTCGAGGAGACTTGGGATGTTCCTCATGATCTACTGTCGAGTCTCTCTCTCAGAAAGAAATCAATATATCTTCTGTGGCAAGGTCAGTGGACCAGACTAAATATTCGAATGTGTAAGCCGTACCTGGGCGACTGGGACACTGCCAACAGTCCCAGTCGCCTGGAAGAAAAAGTGTTGGAGCGATTACGGCTTAATGCCACCATGCTTACGCACATGAAACCTTATATGGAAAAACAGTTCCCACCGCACTCTGACGTCTGTGATGCGGTGTTATCTATCAGTCATATCATCCTGCGCTGTCGGCAATTTATTCGTGAATGTGCTTCACTTATAAATTACTGCGGCGCAGCAGACATCCCCTTCACGCTTTCCACCATCCTGGGTGATGGGGACATTGTTATGACAGATAAATTGATGGCTTTCTTGAGAGAGGCCGGACTGATCAGAGTGATGCGACTTTTTTATTATATGGTTTTGACTTCTATCGATTGTAAATATGCATATATTGTACTATTAATTAGGGTTGACAGTTGACATATATGTAATAGTTCCTCCTCCCACTGACGTATTTCTAATATTGATGTCCCCTACATTAAACCCAGTTCCTCGACTGACAGTCACCAGCTGATGAGTGTAAGTGTGCAATATAGAAAGGTATTGGGCACTTGCAGTCGATGGTGGTCTGTTGGGCGAGGTTCTTCACTTTTTGTACATATTAGGTAAATACATTATACCATCTTGATAAAGTTGTCCTAATTAGGGCCAACAGCTGACGTACATGGAACTGTTCCTGACTCGACTGGTTCCTTTTCATATATTGATGTCCCCTATATTAGATTGTGCCTCGACTGAGGGTCAGCAAGTGATGAGTGCAGGTATGTAATGTAGAAAGGCATTACATATCTGCAGTCGATGGTGTTCTGTTAGTCGAGGTATTTTTACCATTAGTGTAGGTCTAGCTATTTGTCTCTGTAGGATTTAGTAGAGGTTAGCGATTTGTCTGTTAGGTGATTAGTTTTAGGGTTTTTAGATTAGGTATTTATGTTTATGAATAATGTTAGGTCAAAAAATAAAAAAAATAAAAAAATAATGAAAATAAAAATACAAAATTTCAAATAAAATAAAAATTAGTATATATATATATATATATATATATATATATATATATATATATATATATATATATATATATATATATATATATATATATACGTGTGCATCAAAGTGTGTCTGTTTATATGCATGGAAGTGTGTCTGTGTGTGTATATATATATATATATATATATATATATATGGCCTTAATGACCAGGGGCTTTAGCCCCAGTGGTCGATAGCCCGAGGTGTAAGGGGCTTGGACGGGAGACTACTGTGCTTTTGTTAAGTTTTATTGTTCTTTTTGTTTTAATGTGGGTGAGGGGTAACATTATGAATGTTTTTGTGTGCAGAGTTCCATGTTTTGTTTGTACATTTACTTGAGACGTTAATATAATAAGAGGCTACTTACTTCCGGGTTTCAGTTTCCTCATGGTTAATGTCTTAAGACATACTTTCTTGCCACGGTTAAGTAGCGTAACCTAGACTCCTTTCATTGTGATCCTGTTGACTTGTTATTTTTGGAAACTGTGGTTGGAGGGCATGATATATATATATATATATATATATATATATATATATATATATATATATATATATATATATATATATATATATATATATATATATATATTCACATTTTACTTTTTTCCAGTGTGGATTGTGGAACCTGCAAAACAACATTGATAAATATTGTCGATTTAATTTTACTTTTCTCTGCAGGTAGTGAGTGTAAATAAGATTTCCACTCCCTTTTCTATTATGAAATTTGCATGACAGCTTTTTGATTCAGCATGGTGGTCCTCCTCATTATTTCCTGCCTGCTTCACCTGGAGGGTTTGGTGGGTGGGAGGTGGGAGCCTTCCTGCTTTTTAATCCATGACTTATACTAATAGAATAGTTTTGGTACTTATAACCGTTCCTTTATCAAACAGCCACGAGAGGATAAACAGGTTTCTTGATGTTTGTTTTCCTTCGTACCCTCCTTCAACATTCACCCCCTCACCAACCCCCAACCCCACTCCCTTTCCCTCAACCCCCCCACACCCCACTCCCTTGCCCTCCCCACCGCAGTACCAGTCCTTAATCTACCCCCACCAACCCACACTCCTTCACTCTTCTCTCTCTCACTCCCTGCCCCTCATTATACCCTCACATTTCCTCTACTTCCATACTGTACATGCTCATATATTTTGTTCCTTGTCACTAAATACATTCTCCCATGCACACTCTCTGCGACTTAGGTATAAACCTCTATGCAACCTAGCTCCAATAATATCTGAAAACAGGCGACCGCTTGCTTCACCATAAGCATTGTTTCGCTTCTCATGTGTGTGTGTGTGTGTGTGTGTGTGTGTGTGTGTGTGTGTGTGTGTGTGTGTGTGTTTCACGCCAGATATCTGTGTATGGATATGGTATTTCAAATAATGTATAACCTTTCTTTTTATGTATTTGTGATAAATACGGCATGCATACACATTATAAAAGGTTACTGTAGATTAAATTTAAACACTTCGTCCTCTGTTTTCAGACACTTTTCCTACTGCCTTCTTTCTACACACACACACACACACACACTGTCAGGCACCAAGGAGAGCGGACGCGTGCCGACAGCGCTCCATACCGAGCCAGCACGGCCAGTGGCATTATCTAAATTAGTATCTTTATATGAGTCAAGCTCTGTACCAGGTTAGACTAAATGGTTTTCTATTATTAAAAAAAAAAATAAGAAGTTTAAGCAAGACTTGTTCAAACAGAAAAGAGAACCAAGTAGCGAAAGAATGCGGTCAGTCAGCTGATTGTTTGTTTAGACTACAACTGCCCCAGGGAATGAAAGTACTCTGTACTTTTAGTATTGCAAAATGGCCACATACTTTAGTAAAGCAAATTTGGAAAAGAAAAGGGATAAAGGTAGAAAGCAGGATGATGATTTCTACCAAGAACTGGTTGAAATGGAGACTCACAATAAACTGGTAGAGCGTGTACACAGACTGGAGATGGCTTTTCAGAATGAGATTGATGAAATGAAGAAGCAGATGCACTTGCAAAAGGAAGAAATAGAAAAACTAGGAAGGGAGGTCAACAAGAAAGACACAACAACAGATGAACTAACAGTGGAAGTGAGTACACTTAGGAGGAAAATGAGTGAAATGGCAAGTACAGTAGTCAACCACGAGAGTATTATGGAAGAGTTCAAAAATGATACAGAGACAATTAGGCAAGTAAGCAGTCGACAGACCAGAGCAGTAATACTGAGAAGATAACACAGGTGAATGAAGCTGTGCAAAGCTACAAAAACGATGTGGAAACCATGTATGCTGAAATGGTGAAAGTAAAGAAAGACAGAAACAAGGGTGGAAGAAAAAAAACATTAAAAAGGAAGTGAAAAGAATAATCCAATCCAAAGTTGGTCAGAGATTCAGTAGATATCAACAGATCTATAGTAATCACTGGTATAGAAGAGGAAGAAGTAAAAAACAAGATCTCAAGAGACAAAAAGGAGATGGCAAATGTAATGAGCTTATTGAAAGAAGTATCAGAGGAAAACTGTAGGAAAGACACAGAGGAACACAAAAGGTTAGGGAAATACGAGAAAAGCAAGTCAAGACCTCTAAAGGTAACCTTCCAGAGTGTAAACACCGTGGAGGAGATACTAAAAAATGCAAAGAATCTTATGGAAAAAGAGGAGTTCAAAAATGTATGGATAAAAAGATGCCTAACACAAGAGGAACTAGAATTACTGAAAGAGAAGAGGAAGGAAGCAAAAACAAAAAATGAGGGAAGATCAGAAGAGGAGAAGAATACATTTTTTTTTACAAAGTAATAGGACTGCAGGTACAAAAGTGGTACATAAACAGGAGGGAATAAAAAGGAGGAAGGTAGTAGAACCATGTCATGACAAATTTATAAACAAGATGATTAAGTTGATGTACTCAAATGTGGATGGAATGGTAACTAAATTATTAGAGATGAATGATTATGTCAGAGAAAATGAACCACATGTAATATGCCTAACTGAAACAAAATTAACACCAAGTATATCAAATGACATACTAAACTTAGAGGAATATAATATATGGAGACGAGATAGGAACTTAAAAAAAGGAGGAGGAATTATAATATTAACTAAGAAAAATCTAAGTCAAAGAAATAGAACTAGATATACCCTCACAAGTAGAACTGATTGCAGTAGAGATCAACACATCTGAAGGGAAAGTAATTGTATCCAATTTGTACATGCCTCCCAGATCCAACACATGGGAAAGAGACGAATATGAGGACCTGGCAGAGAGTACAATTCAGAGTTAAAGAGCATTACTACATAAAATGGAAGAGAAATCGGAAAGAATTATACTAACTGGAGATTTTAATACAAATATAAATTGGAATACTCTAGATATAATAAGCCAAGAAAGCTGTTGGGACCAAAAGCTCCTGGATCTCGTGCAAGAGTTTTTCCTAACGCAACATGTGAGGGAAACCACCAGAAAAAGAGGACTCGATGTACCTTCAATGCTAGATCTCATATTTACTAGGCAAGAAAATGATATTGACAGTTTAATATATCACCCTCCATTCGGCAAAAGCGACCATGCAGTACTAAATTGCAACTTCAGGATAGCATATGACGTAGTTAACAGCAATGAAAGTTACAAATAGAGCCTAAACTATAAAAAGGGAAATTATCATGACCTAAAGAAGTATTTCTTAGAAACTGATTGGGGAACTGAGCTTAGAGGACAAGATTTAAATGCTGTATATAAAAAATTCTGTGAATTATATGAAATAGGAGTCCAGAAGTACATCCCACAGCACAAAGAAACAAAAAAGAATATAAAGAAATGGTTCAATACAGAATGTAAAAAATCAAAAGAAAGAAGAGATTTGTTGTGGAATAGATACAGAAGACACAATAGTTAAAGGGCATATAATAATTACAAACAGGCAAGAAACGATTATACAAGAATGAGGGAAGCCCCAAAACAGTTTGAGGAGGATATCATAAATAAAAGTAGTGATCAACCGAAGCTATTTTACAGCTACATCAGAAGCAAAACCAAAGTAAAAGATAAAATACAATCCATTACGTACGAGGGAATCACCTATACACAAGAGAAAGATATTTGTGAAGCACTAAATAAGAATTTCCAATCAGTTTTTACAGAAGAAAAAAATTTTGAGAGGGACACTGTGGAACATGCATGCCCACACATACTGCCAGATATACGAATATCAGAAAAAGTAATACAGGAGGAGTTAAGTAAATTAGACACAGGAAAAGCAAATGGTCCTGATGAAATTTCATGTTGGGTGCTATGAGACTGTGCAAAGGAGTTAAGTAAACCATTATTTTTAATTTTCAAGGAATCCTTGAGTCAAGGTAAACTACCTGATATTTGGAAGAAAGCAAATATTGTCCCTTTATTCAAGAAACGGAATAGACAAAATCCACTCAACAACCGACCAGTATCACTGACCAATGTTGTAAGCAAGGTATTAGAAAAGCTTATAAGAAAAGCTTGGGTAAATCATCTAGAAAAACACAATATGATAACAGAAAGACAGTTTGGTTTCAGAAGAGGAAAATCATGTGTTACTAATCTGTTGAGCTACTATGACAGAGTAACAGACACAATACAGGAAAGAGAAGGATGGGTGGACAGTATGTATTTAGATTTCAAGAAAGCATTTGACACAGTACCACATCAAAGACTTTTATGGAAACTGTACCATCAAGGAGGAATTCGAGGCAAACTGTTTTGTTGGATGCAAGATTTTCTTATAAAAAGAGAAATGAGAACAGTACTAAGGGGAAATTACTCATCATGGAAAGAAGTGACTAGTGGAGTACCACAGGGCTCAGTGCTGGCACCAATCATGTTTTTAGTGTATATAAATGATATAGACAGTAACACTGGAAACGAAAGCTATCTAAATATGTTTGCAGATGATGCAAAAATACAAAGGAGAATTACTAACACAGACTCTTGTAAAGAGCTACAGGAAGAATTAAACTTCATGAATGGAGTAATACATGGAAAATGGAATTCAATGTGGACAAGTGTCATGTAATCAAGTTTGGTAAAAGTGGAAAAAGACCTGATTGGGATTATACGTTAGGAAATAAAACCCTACATACATCAGAAAGAGAGAAGGACCTAGGTGTGATTATCAATAACAGACTATCTCCGGCTGACCACATCAAGGAGAAGGTACGGAACATGTATACACTGCTTGCATATATGAGAATAGCATTCACATACTGTACATAAATGAAGACATGCTAAGAAGGATAATAACATCATTCATCAGACCAACCCTGGAGTATGCATCAGTAGTCTGAAGTCCTCATCTCTAAAAACACATAGACAAGATTGTAAAAGTTCAAAGGGCCGCTACAAGATGGGTACCAAGCTTAAGGGATCTAAGCTACGAAGAAAGACTAAATAAACTGAATCTACCAACACTAGAGGAGAGAAGGAAAAGAGATGACATGATAATGCTATATAAATGCATATCTGGGAAGGAGAAAATAGACATAAATGATTACTTAACCTATGGGGAAGCATCAGCAAGAGGACACTGTAAAAAATTGCATAAGAAGAGAGGTGATAAAGACGTAAGGAAATTCAGTTTCCCAAACAGAGCAATTGATCAGTGGAATGCACTACCGAATGAAACAGTGTGTGCTCAAACAATTCACAAATTTAAGGATATGTACGATGAATATGGTTTAAGACACGGGACAGTACGAGCTTGACTCATTCCTGTAAAGATACAATTAGGTAAGAACAATTAGGTAAGAACACAGTGTACATTTAGATGCATTTTCACTACATCATCATACAAGCAGTCATGAGTAACGTTCCCGAACAACTATCTAGATTCTTTTCCGATAGCATATCATAGCCAGAATATCACACCAAATGCAGACTTGTTTTTGGTAGAGTGAAGCTTTTCTACACTGCAGGAGGAATAGTACTACTGCTAACAGTTTCTCGTGCAGTCTAGCAAAAATTTGAACTACCATCTTAACAATGGATGACAGGCCTTAGTTCCGTGTGTAACTCTGACAAAGACTTTCCTCCAGCCACGGATAACGGTAGAAAATGGGCCGAATTTGACTCAAGGCTGCACATTCCCATTAGAACACACACCTGCACAACCTGATCTATGTGTGCTCCTATACGATGCATTCACAAAGTCTTATATATGAAACCAACGTAGCTACCTCAGGTATGGTTTCCAACTCAGACACTTAAATGTCACACAAAGAGGAGACTGAGACAGAGAGTTGGAACTCCCATATCACGAGTCATCACGGTATTATCTGGCCAATATTATTTGCTGATACTGTACTGTTTCAGTTTCACTTACAGTAGTCTTACAGGAGCTCTAAGTGTATGTTTTCTTTCAAAAGAGGTCAATATTATTCACTATGCATTAATATCTTTTCAGATCTAAAGAACCAGAATCGGTAATTACAAAACAGTACCTTTAAGTTTCATGTGAAAGAGAGCTTAAATATTCCCCTTATTGGTCGTTTTATAATTCACGACCCCATGAGATGTCCTTTATTATTGTATGTCTTACTTTTCCCTATTTTTTTTTTTTTTTTAAGATTCTTTCTCATTTCTATAGTTTCTTCTCACTGAACACCACCTGTCCTCCTCACGGCCTCATTTCATCACAGAGTCCCGCAGGTCTTGAGCTACTGTCAGCAACCTCTTTCTTCTACCTTCCTGCGACCTAAATTGCTCTCGTGATTCTGAACTTGAGAATCTGAGATTCTCTACACTGGCTATGGAGCTTTTGCTATTCTAAGTAAATGCATCTGCGTTGTCAATTTGCACTCCCAGTTCTCCTGATCCCCTCGCTATTCATTAATTCATCTGTTGAACAGCCCTGCTTTCTTTATTGCAAGTAAAGACCCACAACTACTTGTCAAGCACTAGGACCCACTTTCGTATTATTCACTCGCTTGATATTTCCTTCATAGCAAATTTTGCTTAGCCTGTAAATCTTTTGAGCTAATGCACTCCTCCAGTAAGAGTCTTCTTCCCGCTTTATACTCCAGTCTTCTTCACTGGCTCCTTTAAGTCGTATCGTATATATATTGCTCTCTAAGTCTTCTTACCGGTTCCTCCGCACTAAGGACCCCTGTGCAAGATGAGCTGGGGCCTCGGTGTTCCCAAACATTGTAGCTCTCACTTTCGTACCGTATTGTCGTATTGTTTTCAAAGGCCCCATCATGCTTGCATGCATCGGCCTTGGTCACCCATCGGTGGGTGTTAACATTACCCAATCTTTGATAGCCTCCCTGTTCAGTCCCTTATCCTCGAGGTCTTGCTGTATGATCTTAACCCAGGTGTTTTTCCGTCTGCCCCTCGCAACCCTTCCCTTGATGTTCAAACTACCCACTTCAGCACCCAGTTGTCATCCTCCTTCCTCTCTAGATGCCCAGACCATCTCAACCTCCCCTTCCTCAGCTCAACACCAATACACTTCAGTCCCACTCTTCCTCTTATCTCTTCAGTCGTAAACCTAACACCCCCTCTCCTGCCTTGCATTCAGGGACACACTACTCATTCATCTGATCATTGGCATTTCTGTATCTTTGAGCCTACGCATATCCTCTAACTTTACTACCTAGGTCTCACTAACATGCAGCATTACACTGTTTAAAACATACAGTATAAAAAGATCCATTAGCAAGGAGGGAGAGCCCTCTCAATGTCAGGAAAGGCAACAGCTCCCTGAACTTCCTCCAACCACTCCTTAACCTAGCCACGGAGCTAGTTCCAGCCCCATCTCTAGTACATAACGTGTCCCCCAAATTACAAAACTTTTCCACGCAAACAAGACACTCACCAGGAAGATCAATCCTTTCACGTTTGACAGACTCT
>NC_137031.1:28795950-28808450 GCF_032717465.1 Coenobita brevimanus
CACTGTTCACCACTACCTTTGGTTCATCATTCTTCAAACACTGCTCACCTATGATATCCCTGTTTTCCCCCTTCATCTGATTCACCACGTGAAATACCATATTCTTCCCTTCAGTGCTATTTTGGTTATTCAGTAAAAGTCTCTGAGACTCAGATTTTGCCCTGTATACCCCCTTTCTAGCCCTACACCTGACAACCAAGTATTCCTCCCTGTTACCACCAATTTTCCATTCCCAGAAAGACCACCTTTCTCCTTAACTGCGGTTTCTACACCCCCATCCCACCATACATATTACCTTATGTCTTGGAAGGCCTCTTGTCCATCCACGCACTGAATCAGAAACTTTTAGGTAGATTTTTATTGAGAGCTTTGTACCATTCATTAACACTTCCGTACTCCTTGTTCAGCCACCACACTACTAATCTCGCTATAGAAGGCATCCCTTACTGCTTGATTTTTCAACTTCCACATTTTCCTCCTAGGTGCATAGGTCTTCACCACCCACTTATCAAGCACCACGTCACATATCAGTAAATTGTGTTGCTGCACGTACTCTTCCCTCCCTATAACTTTAACATCCCTCACCAACCTCCTGTTAGCCCTCCTGTCCAGAGAATATGCAATTTAGTTACTATATAGGTAATCAACCAACTCTGTCTTTTCCTAAAATGTGTGTTGCACATGATCTTGTTAATTGCCTCCCCAAATTTGAGTATTCTGTCCTCTTCCACATTCCTCATACCATATGCGCATCCCCCATGTACCCCTCCATATCCTGGAGCTGCTTCACCTACATGACCATTTAAGTCCCCTCCCAAAACTACAATCTCATCGTCCCCCATACTGCCTTTTTTTTTTTTTTTTTAATGTGTCCATTGGGTGGTAATCTTATAATCAACCAACACATGTTCCCTCCATGACAACAAATGGGTTGGTGGAGGGTCAGTGCCCCTCCATGGAAAAAGACTAACTAAAAATACGAACAAGAAGCCTCGGACCAGGACTGACCAACAGGTGAAGACTAAGGACCGAACAAAGGACATGGTACAGATTGCGACATGGAATGTAAGGGGTGCAAATGACGAGGTGAGAGAGATTGTGCAGGCACTTGAGGATGCAAAAGTGGATGTATGTGGATTAACTTAAACTAAATGAAGAGGTAAAAGTGTGAGAGAATGGGAGTATGGATGGGGTATATGTGCAGGAGTAGGTGAGAATGAGAGGGCAAAAGGAGTGTGTATTATTGTGGGTAATAGATGGAAGGAGAATATAAGAGAGTATGTATCAGTTGGCTCAATGATTGTGTGGGTAAGACTGAAAGTTGGACTACAAATGTGGGAGATTGGGTATGTGTATGCAAGATCGTGCAAGCAGCATGAGAGAAGAGTTCTGGACAAATGTGAAAATGTGCATGGAAAGTTTGAATGGAATGAGAGAGTGTTTTTGATTGGAGATGTGAATGGAAATGTAGGAAATGCGAAGGTGAATGGGGTGTGTCTGCAGAGATGGATGAGACTGGCAGTGGTCTAGTGGACATTATGCCAGGAGGGAGTCGGTGATAACCAATACCCTCATTAGACACAAAATGATTCACGGGTATACGTGGCAAGTGATGAGATGGGTGGGTGGTGAACTGAATGAACGGAAGGCACTGATTGATTATGTGTGTGTGGATGATTGGATGAGTAGATGTGTAATGGATGCAAGAACACATAGAGGCTGGAGGAGTGGACCTTCTGACCGCCACTTGGTGGTGGTGAGAATCAAGGTTCAAAAGAAATGGAGGAATAGAAGAGGGGAAGGACAGGAGGAAGTAGTTCATACAAGAAGGTTCAAAAGATTACAAAAGGATGGAAAAAGGAATAATATATGAGAGAAGGGAGGGGCGGTTGGGCAAATATGAAAAGGAGCAGATGGGGGATGTTGAAGGTGTGTGCAAGATATTCACAGAAGAAATCTGTGCAGCATGTGTGGTGGTGTGTGGGGTGAAGAGAAGACGAAAGGGGGTGCAAGGGACATCATGGTGGAATGAAGAGGTGAGACAGGCTGTGGCACAAAAGAAAGAAAGCATACATTGTGTGAACGAGATACAGGGGTGAGGAAGAAGTTGACAGACGGAAGAGAAGGTTATATGTAGAAAGGAAGAGAGAAGTGAAAAGATTAGTAAGAGCGAGTAAGAAGAGAGTGGATGAGGAATTTGGAAGGAATTTGAGTGTAAACTGGAGGGAATGTATGAAAATGTTCTGGAAAGAGGTAATGAGAGCTAGACAGAGTGTCAGAGAAGTGAGTTGGGGAGTCTATCTATCGATAAATTGCCAGATCCCTTAATCCCGTAAGGGGTAGCCACAAACAAATCGCCTCCATGTCGCTGTCTCCCGCCATTTCACTGCCCTGCTCCCAACTCACACCCTCCTCCCTCATATATCTCTCCACTCCATCCCTCCATCTCATCCTTGGCCTCCCCCTCCCTCTCCCCCCCTCCACATCACTCACATACACTCTCCTCGCCAGCATCTCACTCTCCATCCTGTCCACAAGGCCAAATCATCTTAATGTGTTTTTCCTTATGCTACCTATCACATCCAAATCCACACCACAAGACTCCATCACTTCCTCATTTGTCAGTCTGTCTCCATGTCACTCCACATGCTCCTTCCAAATAACTTTTCATTCGGGGAGTGAAAGATAAAAATGGTAGATTACAAGTTCAGAAGGCAGAAAAAGTGAGCAGATGGAGAGAACACTTTAAAGAATTATTGAAAATACAGAATGAAAGGAATACGAGTATAAGTGGCAGAGGAATGCTAGGAGAAGGAGGAATGTGAGAAGAGAGGAAGAAAGGAGTAGGATGGAAATTGTGGAAGCATTGAAGAAAGTCAAAATGGGGAAAGACCCAGGAATTGATAGGGTGAGTGGTGAAATGCTGAATCATGGGGGAGAGATAGTAGTAGAATGGATGTGGTAGATGTGCAGATTGGCCTGGGAGGAAGGTAGAGTCCCGGAGGATTGGAAGTCAGGTATAATTATTCCCATTTACAAAGGAAAAAGGGAAAAAGAAGTGCGTGATAATCATAGGGGCATTTGTCTTCTTAGTGCAATAGGAAAAGTATATGGTAGGATATTTACTGACAGAGTTAGGGAAATAACAGAGGAATTGATTGGTTGGTATAGATTCGTCCACCTTCAAGAGTGAAGAGTGGACACGGGCAGACAAGAAGTTCATCAGTGAGAAAGGGCATAGGGTATGGTAAACAGTGGAAGGTGGCTAAGAGGAGGAAGAAGGTGGAGATGTTTTAAGAAGCAAAGAAGAGGAAGGAAATTAGTAGGTGTTGCTGTGACTGTAGCAATCTTAGGGGGATGGGATGCTCTGTTGGTAGACAAGGGAAGGCATGGGAAATGGGATAGATGGAGTTGATAAGGTGAGGGAAGCAGAGGTAAGTTGGGGATGGTGCATTGTAGATGATTGAGTGAGATGACGGTGAGTTAGGAGGTTGATGCAAGAGGCTAGGGTGGTGGGGGATAGATAAAAAACAAGGTGGAGGAGGGAGGAAACTGGGGAAAGGAACATGATTTCCGCAGCAGTGTGCACTCTAGAGACTCTGCTGATGAGAGACAGAAATAGCAGTGTGGAGGGAGGGTGGTGGCAGGGCAATCGAGCATGTAATGAAGTAAGGGCCAATCGTCCGTGTGCTGACAGTGTGCACAAGGCTCAGGGCTGTTATGGGTGATTTGAGAGAAACAGGGGTAACCAAGGCAAAATTGATGAACTCATTCAGTTAGCAAATTAAGGGTATAGGGGGGAAAAAAAAAGGTGATTTGTAAGCTGTGGGGTGAGCCAGGTGGCTGAGTACGAACCCCTTGCAAATAGGACCTCGTGATTGGCGATGGTGAGGTCATGGATGGAGCATGCAATTGTATGGCCTATGCGTGAGAGACTGGCTGGGAGAGGGAACGTGATGTGTGGGAGAGCGGTGGCAAAGTGGGCAGCAGTGTTGGCAAGCTCATTGCCCGAGACGCCTGCATGTCCTGGCAGCCAGTGCAGGAGAATCTCACCCCTGTAGCAAGAGATGGAGTCGGCTACAGCATGAATTGAGATCAACAGGTGAGCAAAGTCGTTGAAGCATCTGGTGCAAAGCCCATACAGAGATGAGAGTGAATCAGTGTGGACGACTACACAGAGCCTATGATGAAGTAGAGCATGGCGTAGGGTGCCTAAAATGGCGACCAACTCTGTTTCATACATGGTAGTCCCCGTGGGAAGCCGCCAGGTCTCGACCAGACCATCACAGATGACTGCAGCACCTGCAGACCCCTCAGGTGAAACAGATCCATCTGTGTAATATTCGAAGGTGTAGTGCAAGTGGAGGGATGAGATTCTCTCGAGGCATTGCTGGCGGAGGAGAGCAGGAATAAATGCTCTGGGAACGTTGCTTGTGGGGCCAAACAGCATATGGCAGGGGGTTGCCAAGGAGGAGGGGGGAAATAGGATAATGTGAGTCAGGGCCTTCTTGGAGTATGGGCGATCGGCCAAAGTTGTGGATTAAACTGATGACAGAGTGTTCTCGGTCCTTTCCAGGATGCGGGTTGGGAGGTCGTGCTATGCTTCTCTGCAACAGCATGGAAACAGGAAGCTGAGGCCTGTGTAGGCATAGTTGAGCTATGGTTGCTGCCGATATACTTCGGATCCTGTGCATAAGGGAAGGAAAGCAGCTTTTGATTCCAAGGTTCTCCAGTCACGTCAACATGGGGTCTCCCAGTATGAAACGGAGTGCCCTGTTCTGCAGGGCCTCCAAGGAGCAGCGCTGAGCTTCAGAATACCCTGCAAGACAGATGGCGCCGTAGTCAACAAGGACTGTATGGCGTGGGAGTAGGTTTTGAGTACGTGATTGGAGGCCCCTAGAGATCGGCATGCAAGTGCTCTAAGTGCACTGATCCTGGGGGCGGCTCTCTCCAGCAGATAGCAGATGTGAGGGGCAAAGGACAGACAGCTGTCAAACCACACCCTCAAGTATTGGTGACTGTGAACTAGGTCCAAATGATGTACCCGAGAAGGGGAGGGTGCTCTGGAGGGCGCATGCCGAAGTACATATATTTGGTCTTGTTGAAGTTGATCTTGAGACCAAGTTCGCAGCACCTATCATGAAGGAGGGTTAGAGCAGCCATGGCCTGATTGTGTGAGGCTTTGTGGGAGAGAACAAGCACCAGGTCATCTGCATAGCAGAGGAGCAAGGCGTTGCAGCCGAAGTCGATGGACAGCAAGCTTTCTACTAGGGCGTTGAAAAGGAAAGGGCTGAGCACACTTCCTTGTGGAGTTCCGTTAGAGTGAGGGTAGGAAGGGGAGAGCTGACCCTGGAAAAGGACACAGGCAGTGCGATCAGTGAAGAAATCCCTGATCCAAGAAAGGAGTCTGCCACTGATTCCCTTCTCAGCAAGTGCTGCAAGGACCGCTTCAGGGTTGGCTAACTAAAAGGCTTTCTCTAAATCAAGGAAGACAGCAGTTCCTCTGCCACTTCTTAGCTTGCCTAGAAACGAGGCAGGGCACTGAGGGGCACTACAGCCAGGCAAGTAGGCAAAAAGCCTAGGGTGCAAAGGGCCTAGTTTCCAGGCAAGGCAAGAGAGGACCAACCTCTCAGCTATGTTGGCTATATGGCTGAGAAGTGATATGGGTCTCATGGCAGCTGGGTCTTTGGGCTTAGGTAAGGGGTGAATAACTGCATTCTTCCCTGATCTAGGAACTCTTCCATCCTCCCACAATCGGTTAAAGAGATCGAATAGAAAGGTTTAGCCCCTCTGGACCGATCTTACTAGGAGAGAATAGGTGAGGCCGTCAACTCTAGGGGCAGTGTCCTTTTTGCCGAGGAAAGCACTCTCCAGTTCTTCGAGAGTGAAGAGGCAGTCAGTGTCATCAGGGTGTGGGCAAGCAGCATCTATGGAGTCCCTTCTCGGGCCTCTGAGGTGCACATGCTCATCCCTGATAGACTGGAGAAGGTTGGTGGGTGAGGTTCTCTCAGCGAAGTGGACAACTAGTCGATTGGCTTCTCCTGCAGGATGTGGGTGCGGGGGGGGGCGGTTTATTGTGTGAGACTCGTTTGATCTTCATCCACATCTCCTTCAGGGAGGAGTGTGGATCGAGAGATCAGCACCATCTTATCCAAGCCTCTTCCTTTAAGTGTCGCTTTTCCTGTGAGACATGACACACAACTGCAGCCAGGTACTGCCCTGTGATGTCAGAAGGCCCTCTTATGTGAGCCTTGTGGGCTGCACTAAGCCTGTGGTTGAGCTCATGGACTTTCTTGTCATAGTACCAGTGGTCTTTGATGAGACAGCGTGTTGGTCTGGAGAGGGGCATTGCCTGTGCAGCAGCGCGCTTGAGTGCATGAGCAACACTCATGATCATCGAGGGAGGGATGGGGTGTAACATTGTTGAGTAGAGTCGAAACAGTCTCCTCATACCCTCTCCAGCGAGCCTTGTGTAGGTTCCAGTGGGAGTGGGTGGGCAGCAGGGGTGTGGGAGTGGCAACATGTAGTTCAGTCACTATGTCAAAGTGGTCACTAGTGAGGAACTGATGTAGGAACTATGCAGAGTCGCTGGCAAGAGGTGAGGAGTCTAGTGAGAGGTCTAGTCTTCCACCACGAATATGGGTGGGTTAAGAGGTGTTGTTCAACAAGGTCATGCCCAGTACTTCCTCGAGAACATCGGCGAGGTGTCTCCCAACTTTGTTTGCTGGGAGGGGAGAGAAGAGGAGAGGATGGTGCGTTGAAGTCTCCGCCAATAAAAGAGGGTTCTTTAGGCGCCAGGGTCAAAATTTCACTGAGATCAAGAGTGCCATCATGGCTTTTGTAGAAGTTGAAAATGTTGAGGGAGGAGGTGGCGAGGAGCAGGACCATGCCCTGCACTTCGACACCCTCACCACAGAACATAGGTGGTAGGTAGGCAGTGTGGAGGATATGGTTCTTGATGAGGATCGTGCATCCCCTGGAGGCACCTGGGATCTGGGAGAGAAAGTGGCCCAGATAACCTCTGAGTCTTAGAGTGGAGTCCCGGGGAAGAAGAGTCTCCTGCAGGAGGATGACATGAAAATCATCCTTAGCAGCCACCTCATGAAGATGGCCTGACTTGCTCCTTGCCCCTAGGCAGTTCCACTGCAAGATGCAGAGGCTTGGCATTGGTTGTCCAGTTTCTGCTGGGGGGATGAGGGCAAGGTAGCCCTTTTGTAGGATTGGCTGGTGCAGTGAGGGCAAGGGATGCAGTGCTTGTGGGTTGTTGGGGAGCTGCTGGAGTAGGCTGATCGGGAGCTGGGTGGCATGTCATGGGGGTGAGGGAGGGAAGGGTTACATCCATCACACGGTCTATGATGCTAGCAACCAATCCTTGGAGTGGGGTTGGGTCGAGCTTGGCATTGAGGATGCCTACCAGGCTCTCGGCAAACAGTAGGGCAAAGTCGTGGAGGACAGCGCAGTTTCCCCACACGGAGGGAGATTGCAGGTGGGTCCTGGTGGGCACCGTTTGGAGATTGAAGGGGCTGCTGAAGTGGAGCTGCACGTGCCTGGGAGGTGGTGGCTGGGGCAGCCGTGAGGGTGGTTGGGGGGTGAGCAGTAAGAAGGGGAGGGAAGTCTGCTGTGGTGGGAGGGGGAGGTGGGGTGGCCTTGGCCTTGATTTGGCTGCCCCAGATGAAGGTGCCTGGAGGGGCCAGGTTGGGGTTGGCTTGGGCCTTCTCCTGAACCCAGATAACCTGGTAAAGACAGCCCTGGTTCACTAAGGCAAGTCTGGCAGGGTAGCTCAGCTGCTAGGCATGATGTTTGCTGGAGCAATTCGGGCATCAGACAGGGATCGACTCACCTGCCTTGAACCAGGCCAGGCAAAGATCTATGTTGTGATCCATGCTGCAGATTCCACAGGTGTAGGGGCAGTTGCAGGTGGACTTGTGATGCCCGAACCTGTGGCAGGTGAAGTAGCAGAGAGGCTCTGGGAAAAAGGGGAAGAGATGGAACATCCCCCAGTTCCCCAGAGTGAGCTCTGGGATGAGAGGGCCTCGCAGGGTGATGAGGACTTGCCAAATTTCCTCTCTGCTCCGCGCCTTTTGGCACCTTTCAGCAGTCTCCACTAAGTGGTGGGCTAGTAGTATTTCTACAGGCATGTGTCAACAATAGCCCGTTACTATGGCTTTTGTGGTTTGTGTCCCCAGGGTGAGCTCGGTCCTCACATGGAAGGTCTCGTCTCGAGCAGCGGTTTGAAGGAGGTTGTAGGACTCCTCATCCAAGGGTGAGTACGGAGCTCCCATTTCAGGCCATTGTGTTGGAACATCGGATGCCTGGGATCTATGCTTTGACAGTTGCCACAGCTTCGTAGGAAGAGGCGAAGCCCAATTGGAGGGCAATGCGGAATACTGGGATATATGAGGGGGAGGAAAGGGGTGAGAGGCCACTGTGACTGATGGGCGTGGAGGGTTTTGTCGAGGCCTGAGGGGGAGTTTCCCTGCTTGGGCTTCTTTTGTCTCTTGCAGACAAGAGTGAAGCCGTCATCGTCAGTGGCTGCTGTGGGAAATGAGTTTGAGGCATGGGAAGAGCTGAGAGAGGGCTCAGGAGCAGTGTTGGGGGCGATCTTAATACCTTCATGGAGTCGAACTGCCTTCTGTGGGTGGTGGAAGGAGGTGGATGCAGTGGCTGAGGTTGCAGAGGGGGAAGAGCTGGAAGAATTGTCATCGTGGGCAGGAGCAACGGGTGACTCCTCAGTGGAGTCGGAGCTAGAGGAGGGAGCCTGACATGCTTGATTATGGGGTGGGGGCCCTTCTTTGCAATGGATCGGGCAGCGGTGGCGTTGGACGGGCAGGTGGGGGTGGGGATGAGCGACCGAGGCATGCTGGAGGAAGAAGGGGTGGCGGTGGAGGAGATGGAGGTAGCAGTGGCGGTGGCTTTGACGTGTGGCCTGGGGGTGGAGGAGACGCGCTTCATCATGGAGGAGGAGAGGCGTGGGCATGAGGCACCTGGAGGACATAAGGAGGGGAAGCCTGCATGGCTAGAGCCACGCAATCGAAGAAGATAAAAATATACTAGGTGACAATGTATACCATCACTAGGGCTAATGCGAGGATTTATAAACTTCAGCTCAGATGTACATTTGTAAAAATACAGAAAGCACACTACCAGCACAGAGGGCAGAAAACACACTTGTTTATATATATATATATATATATATATATATATATATATATATATATATATATATATATATATATATATATATATATATATATATATATATATACCAGGAAACCATTTACTACGTTGGGTGGTAACCATATAACCAAATTTTGGCACCTGGTGGTTTAGTGGGTAAATATTGCGCTCCAATCGGATTGAGCCGGTGAAGTTTTATATCCAATGGATGGTTGGGGTTGATTGCTCATGTAATGCCACTCAGGGATGAGTGAGGCTGGTCACTGTCATCTTAAATGTTGGGACCAACTGCCTAGCCCCGGGCTCCTGCGCTCCTCATGGAGCAATGTTCGAATGGATGATGGATGGATGGAGATATATATATATATATATATATATATATATATATATATATATATATATATATATATATATATATATATATATTTTATATATACAAATATATATATATATATATATATATATATATATATATATATATATATTTTATATATACAAATATATATATATATATATATATATATATATATATATATATATATATATATATATATATATATATATATATATATATATACTGTTATATATAAATATAATATTCATAAGTCAATTGGGGTAAAAAAATTTAGGGGGGGGGGTAGTTAGGGTAAAAAGAAACATGGCCACTTTCTCCCTTGATTTTTAGTTTTTTTTTTTTTTTTATTCCCCCCTCCCCAAATCTGATGCAATAGCCATTCAACACATATCTCAGTTTTTATGTCAATCGCATTTATATACCTCAGAAAACTTAGATTAAAATCTAGTATTTTTCATTCCATTTCAACTTTTTTGAGGTTTTCATATAACTCTTTGCCATTCAGGGGATAGTAGCCTTACGCTAATTATTATTCTGCTTTCAGGTTTTCAGTACTTCCATTTTAAATAATGAGACACATCATCGTCATTACTCCAGCTCTGAGGATATAAATATAGGTATGTAATTTTTTTACCCCATTGCCAAATCATTATTTTGGGATAAATAACTCCCAAGGTTTTATTTACCCCAACATGTTTTTTTTATTTACCCCATTCGTACAAAAGCAATAAAAATCAAAGTTTTTGGTGGAAGAAACTGTCAATAGCCAAAATCTAAAATACATAATCTACATATGTGACATTCACCTGCTCTTTCTTTTATTACAGGCACTTCATTGTAACTGGGCAGCACAGAAGCTACAATGCCACGAACCTACAAACCAAAAACCAAACTGTATACGGAGGCTTCAGTTGCAGCCGCTATTCAGGACGTTGCAGATGGTGCATCCGTGAGGTCTACAGCAAAGAAATATCATATGTCCACATTCATGCTTCGCCAAAGGTGCCAACACAGTCAGGGTTTGATTGCACTCAAGAAACAAGGTGCCAAACAGCGACTGGCACCAGATATGGAGGAAAAGCTTGCTGGGTACATAAAGCGCATGGCCGAGTTAGGATCTGGGCCCACCCTGAATGAAATGATTGAAATTGTTGGAGATTACTTAAGGGCCAACGAACTAAGTCATCTGTTTAATGACAAAAATCCGGGTTATGACTGGGCCAAAAACTTTATGCAGAGGCATAAACTCTCCTTGAAGAAGAGTGGACTTACGCAAATAGCCCGAAAAAATGTTACTTCAGACCCATTTGTAATTTATGGATTTTATTTACTGCTGGAGGCTGAACTTAACAGACTGGGAATTGCTGATCGACCAGAGCGTTTCTGGAACCTAGATGAAAGTGGGTTCCCAACAGATCCTTCCAAATGGAAGACAGTGGGACCAATTGGAAGTAAAACACTTCGTGTATCATGTGGTGCTAATAAGGGAAACACAACAGTACTTGCTAGTGTGCTGTGCCGATGGTACAGCTCTTGATCCTTTGATTGGGTTTAAAGGGAAGAACATCATGAGTAACTGGCGTGGGGATCAAGCTCTACGAGACACTTACTACCCTGCTAGCGACAGTGGTTGGATGACAGCAGATATTTTCCATGCATGGCTTGAGAAGTTTGTCGAGAGGACCAAGGACACACGCCCACTGGGTTATTGACGGGCACCTAACACATACTTCTGCTTCAACCATTGAGCTGGCAATGAAAGAAAATATAACCATAATCAAGCTGCCAGCCCATACCACTGATGTGCTGCAGCCATTGGATGTGGCCTGCTTCAACCCTTTGAAAACCTATTATGAAAAGAAACTCACTGAAAGAGTTCACCAAACTGGGACACGGGAACCACTGCGCAAGGCTGCCTTTGTCAATCTGATAAGCGAAATTTGGCGTCTTGGCTTATCTGAGAACATAAAGTCCGGGTTCCGTGCAACTGAGATCTACCCTGTGAATTCTTCAAAGTACCAAGTGGAACGACTTGACAAAGTAAAACTTGCAGCCTACAAACGCTGGGTGGATGCTGGTAAACCAGTTCAGGAAGATGGCTCCCCTCTTTTCACAGTCCTGCAAGCAGCTGAAAATGTTGATTCTCAATGTGCTACTGCACCTATTGAGCCTCTGCCAGGACCATAGTCTGAAGACCCAAGCACATCAGGTCAAGTGAATGCAAAATGCAAGTTGGACTACACCCCTACCATGTCTTCCACAACAAGTTCTCCAGTGCTGGAGAAATCACCAAGTACGTTAATCAAAGAACTACAGAAATTTGCACCTGAAGGGATGCGCTACAGTGTCACCTTAGTGCCTAAAGAGGATAAGACAACCTTAGATCAAATTATCAAGTCACGTGGTTGGCCCAGCACAACAGCTCAGCCAGCTAAGCGACATCGCATCTCGATGCATGGGGCGGTGTTAACAGACGCAGAATATAGAAAGCAACGCAAAGAAAAAGAAGAAGCTAAGAAACCTAAAACAAAACATCCAAAGAAAAAACAAGATGTACAGTACCGGTACATGAATCATCTGAATCAGAAGTGGATTCCCCAGCACAGTCCGTTGATGACTCTGACACCACAGGTTCTTTGTCAGATATAGACGATGCAAATGTGGAAGCCTTAGAAAAGACTGTGAAGTCAGCATTAGAGCGTAGACTTGCACGTGACAGACTTCCAAAGTGTAGTGATGTTAAAGAGGGGGCCTTCTTTCCTGTGTACTATGACAAGCCATTAACATATTACTGAGGAAAAGTTATAAGGATGTTCAAGGACGATGATGATGGTGATGTAACAGAAGCAGAAATGATGTTCCTGAAACGCTCTATTCCATTTAGTGATCCTCATTGTCATAGGTGGGACTGGCCAAAAGTAGAAGATAGGGAGGTTATCAATGTGTCACGCTTGCTAGCTGGTCCAAC